>NW_011343008.1:0-2319 GCF_000735185.1 Notothenia coriiceps | reverse complement strand
AATCGACAACTCAACCCTCTGCTCACTCCTTTCCTGTAAAATACAGGTCCAGCCCACACATATGCTCCATGGTGCTACAGGCATTGCACTTACAACTACAATAAGCATGTAAATGTTAATCTACAGCTCCGGCAATCCACTAGCACCGGAGTCTCCACCTGCAGACGCAGCCATCCTCATCAACTACTGACTGTAGCGTCACCTTGGATACGATTCCAAACAACTCAAAGACTGCATCGGGCGCCGAAATTGCCGCCCGTGGAAGATAAGTTAATAACAGCAGCATTAAATACACGGTCACTATTAAAGGACTATTTTGTGTTACAGAGACCAGCGTCGGAATACACGGGTTATCTGTCCATCTCACATCACAGAGCCAGGACTGAGGTATTTGGAGCTGAGGAAGAGGAGGAGGGGGAGTGGGCGGTTGTATTTCAGGTCATTAGCTGTGATGAGGCTTATCAGATCCGTCTATCTGAACACATCCATCTTCTGCCTCTCCAAATAAATTGCTCTTTATTACTCTATCATTCAGGTTATTGCCTATGAAATAATGAGATGGTCAGGGCCAGCATAATTGATTTTTCTCTTTCTCCCTTTTGTGTGTGTGTGTGTGTGTGTGTGTGTGTGTGTGTGTGTGTGTGTGTGTGTGTGTGTTTGTGTGTTTGTGTGCACGGTATAGTTAATATTAGTTAAGCCGGGGATTACTGAGAACATAAGATTGTGGGGAAAAAAGCAAAGCAAAACTAACAATGCAAATGTATCAACAACTTGTTAAAAACATTCTATATTTGGTGTTAAATATTTTCTATCTTTAGGTTGCGTCTGATTGTTGTGGATTTCAGCAGTATTTGAACCTACCATAGAGCTCAGATTTGTACCGTGGATAACTAAGACGATGTGGAGATATGTCCCCTCAGTTTAAATATAAACTTCCATCTCTCTCTCTCTCTCTCTCTCTCTCTCTCTCTCTCTCTCTCTCTCTCTCTCTCACACACACACACTGGCATCACAGACGTTACTGGGGGATGGGGGGCCGCAGTATAAATGTTTCATTCCTCCTGAATGGCAGGTTAAGTGAGGATACGATAATACTGCCGACAGTAATGGCAACTTTAATTTCCTTTTCCTATTGAGGAGATTTATGTGGAGAAATTAAATTCCAGCAGCTCGCAGGGCTCAATAATCATTATACAGAGCAGAGAGTGAAAGGAAAAGGGAAACATCTCCATGGTCACAATATATAAAAGTAGCAGGTTAAGCACCAGGGAAGAGAAGGTAATCTGTGAGGGTTTAATAAACACAAAATACATCAGACTGATTTTTTTAAAGTTTCAGATTGTTGAGTAAAAGTTCACCCATAAGTAAGTACATTTCTTTATTGATTGATTCACATCTGACACAGCTGATGGTGAAAGCCCCTTTCTTTTTTTTCTAAACAGCCCCTAGATAACGTTTTTGACGGGAGATTGTCAATGAAATTGTGAGACAAGTGACACATGAAATGTTGTGCAGTCCAGCACAAAGTGTTGGTAACCCTAACACCATGGCAGTATTCTAGAGTCAGCTTCATTTCCACTAGGACAGTTTCTAGTTGGGGTCTTTGGGGGCCGACGTCCTGATTAGTATTGAGTATTATTTCTACATTGCTATGTCATCAGCAGCGGGACACATAACCTTTGCATTTAGCTCTCAAATGATTTTGTTGTACACTGTCAATGAGAATTTTTAAACATGATTTTGCCTAATTTATTTCAACATCTCCTCATATTAGATATTTCCTTGTTGGGGTGAATAGAGTGATGTATCTGTCCAGTAATGATTGTCGGAGCAGTTTACTTATAGAAATGTGCAGATATGAGAGTATTTTGTATTCATTAATTTATTATTTAAAGTATTAAGGTCAGCTCACAAGAACCTACGGCTCTGTCACTAATGTCCACTTTATTTCTGTAGATATGTTTTAATGAATGTCCCAATCCTGTTTGCAATCCTCTGATTGACTCCAATTGGTGAAAACTGTATTAGTTGGTCAATTTAAGGCCAGATTAAATCTTTGAAAAAGTGAAAGCCATGGGTGACTGATTCAAAGGTCTGGAAGAAGACAATATTAATCTCAGATAAAAACACAAGTAAATGCTAGGCTTGGATTTTGGTTGGTAAAATGTGAGAGCCAGAGCATTTCTAGTAATTTGTATTCCACCATGAACAAATGAAACAGAGGAAGCCAAGGCACAAAGCCAAGTGTGCGTGTCCATCATAGACTGTATATATAAATGGACGTAGTGTCCGTGACGTCACCCATAGGTTTCTGCAGAG
>NW_011343007.1:0-3057 GCF_000735185.1 Notothenia coriiceps | reverse complement strand
CCCTTTCGGCCGAAAGCCGAAAGGGCCTTTTTAACCATTTTCGGCCGATAATTTTCGGCGGCCGAATATTCGGTGCATCCCTAAGGAAAAGACCAAACACTGGATGTCTTTCAGTCGCCAACATGTGTTTTCGAGACACTGATACTAACGGGGAAATCCTGCAGGACTCAAATGCCTCGTCTCTGTTCACTCACTCATTTGGGAGGGATTACCCATCAGCCCCGGGGGTGCAGAGGAAAGGCAGCGTTACCCCGGGTCTGCACGTTGTTTCTCTTTCAGAAACACAGAGGACTGTTTGTATGATGCGATCACAGACACGCTGCAAACGGTGTCCGCCAAAAGTCGAGTCCAGTGTCTATGTAGTGTCTTTTTTATTTGTTATAGTTTGGGAAGATTGAAAATTGGTAGGGAAAGCCAGCTAAGTCGGTAGGCGGTAGAAACATGTCAAAAGCGGTAGACTACCGCCCAAATCGGTAGGGTTGGCAGGTATGCGTGATACAAACAAAAAAATAGCGTGTGCGTTCCATTTTCACTCTACAGCGAGAAGCTCATGGGGCTTTCCCGAACCTGTGTCGAGAGCTGGAGTTAAATAAAATCTCAGATTTGCCTTCTTAATAGTTTGTTTGGGTCCCTCACTTCCGTTTCGCTTCTCATTCACTGATTCACTATCTGTTTTCGGCCGAAAAGGCGTCGTCACGGCTAAAAAGAGCCGACGGTGGGGGACACACCAATCTGAGTAGGGCGTGTCGACGCTCATTGTCGGCTTGACGCCCACCGACGCCGATAATAGGCCTGGTGTGTCCGTGCCTTAAGGCAGCTTTCTGACTGGACCATTCCTGCAAATTCCAAAATGACTGTTTTAATCTTATCTGACAGTGGACAGTGTGATACAACCTCAATTAATTAACGTGTTAACCCCAAACAGAGGAAACCAAAGTCTTGGCAGTTAGAGAACAGAGATAAGAACATTTCGTCAACAACAATATGTGTGGAGCTGGTACCAGACTCTGTGTATCCACCAGGCAGCTCTAACAGCTGGGTAGTCAGTGGAACAAGCACAACTGTGGAAAAGGTTAACTCTGTTTTTTCTCACTGTTCCACCTTCCAAAGCAGATGTTCACTCTCAAAGTGAATGCCACACTGTTGTATTGTGTTCCCTCAGTGCTTTTACCGGGCTATATATCCTCTCTACTGATGCATTTCTGATTTATAGCTTCACATTTATTGCAAAACTTAATGACTATGTCTTTGTCTCCTACAACTGCCAAAAGGACTTAATGAGATTGCAGAGTACCAAGGTGCTGATGTGTTACCTGAAACTTTACAAAGCGGTTCTGATTAATGCAAATGGGTGACAAGCTTCATCTTGTGATTGCAAGTGTTCGCTCCATCTGTATTCTGCAGCTGATTGATTGGTTGGATCTGTGCTGTGGCTTTGCCAAGTGCATCAAAGACTCCCCGGGGTTAACTGTACAAAAGCCTGATTGTCTTTACATAACGTATTAAAATCTTCGCCTTAAGCACAGGCTTCATGACTATATCAACAGTCCTTTTATTAACAGAGTAAACAGTACTTACGTGTTACTTTGTGTTGTTTCAGGCTCCACTCTTGGATATAGAGTTTTCTTCCAATTTGGGGGATTTATTTGAATAGCTCCATAACTACCTCCATACATGGCTTACATTGAGCCATTTATCTTAATGGTTTAAAAATGTTTTTTGATTCACTAAATGTTAAAGCCTCACCTGTGGGTTGTTAGCCTCAGCTAGCTTGCACTGGCGCAGGAACAGCTTGAGATTCCCCCAGGCCATGAAGGGCAGCAGCACCATGGGCTTCTCTCCCTCCTCCGTGCACACCTGGCTTATTGGCAGCAGGTTTCTGAGGGTGGAGAGAACCAATGTGTAATGGAAATGTGCAGAAAGTGGTGCAGGTAAATGGGATTCTTTGAAGATAGAAGTACATGTAAGCAAGAGGTGGGGGGGTCATCCAAACCATTGCCAAACTGTGGAAGAGGCAGTGTGAGCAAGTGTCAACTTTTTGACATTGACAAGAAGAAAGAGGAAGAGCGGGCCAACAGGCCGTCTCTCTGTCTGTCCGCTGCTCTTTCTCAAACTCCAGGACCATCAGCCTAATGTCGAGAGACAGCAAGCGCATTTCGTGGCATCTGCAGGCAGTGGCAAGTACTTCCGGCAACTGCCACAGAGGCCGCTACTCTGTGGTATCTGTGGCAAGTACTTCCGGCATATGCCACCGATGCCACAACTTGCCGAGGCATCTGCCACTGCTCAACGGGAGTTGCCACAAGATGCCAGAGTAACAGAAGGTTTACTGTAGCTGCCACTCGCCTTCCGTGGCAAATGCTGCTATTTAAACCCGTATTTATCGTGTAAAATGTCGCTGTTTAGGCATGACTTTATCGAACTGATCTGTACACAGGACTGATGATCTGTACACAGGGTTGGGTTGTAACGGCGTTACGTAATCAGAATACAAAAATCGAGTAGCCTAACTGTATTCAGCTCGCGTTACATTTGAAAAACAACTAATCTGATCACAGTTACTTTCGTAAACCTGAAGTGAATACTTATTGGAATTATTGGTGGAAAAGTTTCCTCAAAAAATGTAATATTGATTACCGGCAGAACTGTGTGCACAGCACAGCAGCATGTCTGTGAGGCCCCGCCCCCGCACGCAGATGAGAGAGAGATCTCTTTTTAAATATATTGAAAGTTAGAAACGGAGATGGTTCGATAAAACGTGCAAGATAACGTTTATGTAGCATTTCTATATTGTCGAAATGATGACATTTCATAACGGGATAAAATCAAAGTGAATGGCCTGCTGCTGCTGAAGGCATGGGGCAAATATAACTGTCCTGTGCCTAATTTATAAAGTAAACCTTAGCATCTCACTAGCAGTGGCAACTGCAATCAGTTACAGCTGCCCTAAGGTCTGCAGCCAAGTCTAATAACACCAGTGTACACGTTGCTGTTTCAATACAGATATTTATTTGTTAATTATTCGTCTTTACTAGTCATAATACACCTGGTTTATCG
>NW_011343006.1:0-2283 GCF_000735185.1 Notothenia coriiceps | reverse complement strand
GTGTGTGTGTGTGTGTGTGTGTGTGTGTGTGTGTGTGTGTGTGTGTGTGTGTGTGTGTGTGTGTGTGTGTGTCTTGAAATTGAAGACAAATGTTCTGTAGCTACTGAGGCCAATGATTTCATTCAGCTAACAGCACAGAGGACATTCTGAAGAAACAGAGAGCATGTGTGTGTGTTTGTATGAGTGTGTGTTGTATGGGGGTTGGAGGTGGGTAAGTGAGAGTCATGATTATAAAGCACACAAATAACGTGTAATTGCAATATGAATGTATTTTTTTAACTATATCCATTGTGACTATAGGTCATAATAAGCTGCTGAACAATCAACCTACTTGGTCGTTTTTTGGAGGAGGACAGGCTGATTTAAAATAAACAGAGATGAATTTGCAAATTTCACTTTAACTGTCAGATTTTTTATTTTAATGAGGACATATTATGCCAATTTCCAAGTCCATAATCATGTACAATGCGTTGGAGCACTAGCCAATAGAAGCGTAAGTGTAACATAGTCATGTCACTATGTTACACTTACGCACAATAAAACCCATTTACATGCACAAAAACCTATATAATAGACTAAAGCAGAATAGGACCACTTTGACATGTAGCCCTGAAGGAGCATGCTTTACTTCCCAATACTTGTGAAGGAATTTGGGACAAACAAACCCAGGGGCCGAGGAATGAGGCCGGGGAATAAAACAGGAATTCCATGGTGAAAGTAAACAGAGATAAACGGGCAAATGTCACTTTTAACCTAAAAACAAACACCTTCCTTCCCCTCTTTCTTTCCCACCGTCTATCATGTCTCTTGCTTTCAAACTCTTCACATCTCTCCTTTGTTTGCCTCCCCCTCCCTCTTACACACTTTCTCTCTCCTAATATACTCCTACCCTCTCTCTCAATGTGTACCTCTCTCCCTCTCTCTCTCGGGGGTTGAGCGGTTGTAACGTAAGCGCCAGTCATCTCTGATCATCGCCACTGTGTTCCCTGAACGTTCAGCAGTCCACATCTCTCCCTGTATCTCTTCCTCTCTCCTCTCTCCGTCTTCTTCTTCTTCTCTCTTAGAGTCTCTGGTCTCTCTTTTCCTCTCCTCTGTGGATGTGACTCTAATGAGGAAAATTTGATGTCTGCTGTCATGTTTTGCGGTCTGAAGAGGGACGTAGGGGCAAACAACGTTGGTGAGTGCAGAACCCATGAGGAAAATTCTTTCAGTGATTACATTTAAGTCATTTATTTGTTCAGTCATTGGTGTTGAGCTCCGGCAGTTGAGGTGATTCTGAACTACATTCCCCAGAAATCACATCATTCAAATATTACTTAAAGGTTCTGTGGCATCTTCTTGCGTGGATGTTCTGCTGTAGGTTTCTGTAAGTGGTGCTCTTTTCCTTGTTCAGCTTTTTTTGTCAATTTAGTTTTTTGCTTTTTGTTTCCGCTATTATTTTTCAAACCAACCTATATTGACTCTATATATTGTACGGTACAGAGATGGGGTCGTTACTAAAAAAAAGTAATATGTTACATATTAGTTTAAAAAAAGTATAATATTAACTACTTTGTTACTCTCTACATAAAGTAACTTGTTACTTTGCTCGTTACTTTACTCGTTATTTTACTCGCAGGGCCGGCCCGCCCCTCCCTACAGGCAGATCACGCAGACTGCGAAAGTTTCAAATGTTCTCTTTAGTTCAGTTTCCATTGTCGCATAAGACTGATCCAGATAGCTCCTGAATGTTTTCCTATCTGACTATGGCTGTCCTCTGTCTCCTGCTATCTGTATTTTGCGCAGTATATCTCTGAACGATGGTGATTTCACTTTGCAAATGGGCAACATTTCCTCTACTATGAAGGATGCTACAAGCCTGTCCATCTCTGCTTTGGTTACCGGTCCTCCAAATTCTAATTTTTGCTGCTTCGGAGTCGGAGGCGGCGCACTCACAACATCCTCACTCTGGGTTCGGGAGTCCTTAGCTATTAGCTTCACCTTAGCATGTGTTCTTTGCAGGTGTTTGTTGAGGTTTGACATGGTGTTTACAGCAGTGGATAACAGCTTCTGGCCTAGACACAGTTTGTACCTCACCGTCACATTCCTGTCTATTCTTCGGACAAACTCAAAATAAGGGGCATACCTCCACCCCTCGAAAGTTATCGCTATCGTTATCGCCCATGTTTATCCAGAACTGCACGTGGAGATGTGGACGAGCAAGTCGCGCAGATTACGTACATATAAACCTGCGTCGGAAACCCCTCTTGTCTGTCAGTGTGATTATGACTGATTTTTAGTAAG
>NW_011343005.1:0-1591 GCF_000735185.1 Notothenia coriiceps | reverse complement strand
TTTTAGTTTAGTTCCTCTTTTTAACAGGACAATCACTTTTCTCTTTCACAACATTCACCCTGTGTGAACACACACACACACACACACACACACACACACACACACACACACACACACACACACACACACACACACACACACACACACACACACACACACACACACACACACACACACACACACACACACACACACACACACACACACACACACACCCATACCCAACCACACACCGCTACTATAACCACTAAACCATTCTTTGGGGTTAGCCGCTAAGCTAACCCTCACCACAGACAGTTGATGACCGTTTGGAGGTTTTGGTGGAGAAGCTGCTCCACATGTGGCTTGTTATCTCATGATACATGCAAATGATTCACTGTTTCCTCCACAAATCATGGAGGAGAAGCTCCTGAAACAACCCAGGACCCACGTTAATATTCCTCAGTGTTATACAAAAACACATGTGTTTGCCTGTGTTACTTTTTTTGAAAGAATATGCTTTTATCATTAACAAATTATTTTAAATAAATATAACTCGAATATATCGAAATGTTTAGTCCAAATGGATGAACGTTATCATGTATAGAATAATATGAACATGTTACCATTTAAATTATTTTAATTCTAGTGGCACATGAAATACATCTAAAAAAATCTTTATTAGCAAGTTACTCATAACAAAAAGAAAAGTGAAGAATGTAAAGGGTTCAGTTTAAAATATGATACATGACAGTTTCTCTCCCTCTTACGTTGCAGATGTGAGTTAATAACTCCAAAGAAGATCACGTTTTGTATCTTAAAATACTGTGAAAATGTACTCATTGTCCTCTGTCCGCTTACATTTGCATCTAAACAAATGTTCACTCTTCAACTTTCTAAATTTGAATTGGACTGCACATGAATCATTAATGTATGCTAATTTCCCAACAGCAGCATTGTGGAATCTATCAAATATTGACAGGTATTCCATATTTCCACTCAGCAGCATGGGGAGTACTTGTCATTTTTATACGTGTGTGAGTGTGTTAGCAGAGCTTGTGTACACACTGTTTTAAATACATTAGTGGGGACATTTGCCTGCGACTGATTTAGTGTAACTGTAGTAGTGTGTCCGTTGAAGAGAGAGGGGGGGGGGCGTTAAACGGGGAGTTACGAGGAAGTTGAGACAGCACCGTTTTTATTCACATTTACTTCCCCTAATTTATCCATGCTGTGTTGTGTAAGAGTTTGAAGCCCCATCTCACTCATATTTAGGTCAATGGCACTCGTGTGTTTGGTGTGTGTGTTTGTGTGTGTACCTCTTCCGCTGCGGCCCACAAAGCGCAGGTCATTGAATCGGGCCACCTGGTTCTTGAGGGCGGCCGTGGCGTTACGAAGCTCAGCGGAGAAGTTCTCGTCGTTTCCCGCCATCACCGTAACCAAGGTGCCGTCAGGGGTGTCGCCAAGGGCAACCAACTAGAGACATGGAAGAAAATTGTCGGAAAGTTTGAGATGTGTGATGTCTCATAAATGATATTCAGTTTCACTCGTACTAAAGTTCCCATCATGCTTTTAGGGGATAGAAGCAGATAGTGACCTTATGTGCTGCACC
>NW_011343004.1:0-5139 GCF_000735185.1 Notothenia coriiceps | reverse complement strand
ATGTTTATTCATAAATTAGACCGGCCGCTCTCCCCCATGTTACATCAAACGCGGGAGGTCACGTGGGGAGGCTTTTTTTATGTGGAAGTAAAAATGTCTTACAAATACGACGCCAGATGTCACTGTAGTGTATATTTCTGTATATTTTTTTGAAAATCTAGTGTATTCATCATTTTCCTACACATTTATTCACAGGTGTCTTTAACCTGGAAGTTGCTCTTTAAGTACTGTACTGCACTCCCATTCAGGCAAATAGTGTTTCACTAAGCTGAACAGCCAATCAGAGTAATTTCTTCCGCGGCCGATTGGACATGGCGAATCGGCGGCGGAAGGTGTCGGCACGGCCGAAAAGACACAACGGTACGGAACGCACCAATCTGAGTAGGGCGACAGGACGCTCATCGACGGCCAGACATTTATCGACATCTATCGACGGCCGAAATCGGCTTGGTGTGTCCGGGCCTTTACACTCTGGGAAAACAAATCTAAACCGTTTGGATGACAACATGCCAGCACCCCGATAATCTGTGATGCAAAGTGAAAACAATAATGTCAGAGATGCTTAGAAATATTAGATCAGCACATACGCTTGTTATTTCCCAAGGTTAATTCATTAAGTGTAAAACCAATTTTTGAAGTCCCTGGTATCGGTAAATGTGAGTAAACAAACCAAAATAAATTCATTAACTTCTAGGAGAAAGAACATTGCTTTCTCTTAGTAGTCAAATCAATAAAATAGGCAATGTAATATGTGCATATAAACAAGAATTATGGTATACCTTTAAGGCAGCCAGAGAAATCATTTTGGATCAGCAAAGCCATTCAAACTCCTACCAACAGCCTTATGACATGTGACCTGCGACTGATCTTCATTTTTAAGATGCTGGTCAATTTTTATACCATACTGCGTCATGGGAAAAAAACTGAAAAGATTTAGGTTAATAAATTGTTTCAGGCCACAAAACTAATATCTAAAGTATAGGAAGGAGAAGGCAGTGGCTTTGGATAAGGAACCATAAAAGTGAGTACAGTAAGTGCCGTGAGGTGATGGCTATTATTAGTAGAGAGCCAGACATCACTCTTAGCCAGTTGAATACACTTATACAGCCAATTGTGTTCCTGAACGGTTGATAGGATGTTTCAAGAAGAGTCCCTTCACTTAAACTATAAAAAAAGGGTTTATAACCAACAGCTAAGAGAGGTAGTTGCAGTTTTATGAAGTGAATGGACTTTTTTGTTTTGATTCTGAAACCATTGACACAATTCCTAGAAAAACTACGAAAAAACGTTACTATATAATTATTGATCTCTATTTGGCTATATTGAAAAAGAGGGATTATCCATACATTTGTTTTGATGCATCACAAAAACATACCACTATTAAGACTATTCCCCCGTTTCTGCATGTACACAAATGTTTTATCGCGGTACTAGAGCAGATTTAGTTACTGCCCTTTGGGGACATTTTGGCATCGTCTAAATTTAACTTTGAAAGTAACACTGCAAAATTCACCCAACATGCAATTGATAGGTCTTACCAATGTTCGAAACAATCAAAATTCTGATTTGATCAAAATTAAACCTGGATTCAAAGAGTTAATTCAATCTGTTTTCCCCGGTTTTTCGAACCTTCCTTTGCCAGACCGGGTGTAAAAATTACAGCAGCCCTGTAAGATGCTGTTTTTTCATGTGTATAATTTTCATGATGTCAGTCATGCCCACCACTTCTGTTATTTCATCTGTTTTTGAAAAACAGGGACAAAAACAGTTGGGCAGATTTTTCGGATATTACATGATTTTCTATTCCACTCAGAAAGGCAGAGACATGGCATTTTTCCTATTTAGTACTAAATTGAAGCTGAAACACCAGAGATGTTACTTGGGGGACTTGGCCATCAAGCACTATATCCCTCATTCTAAAAGATGCACTAGAGCCATCTCAATCCAATGTTTCTGTCCTCCTTGAAACTAAAATGACTTCCACAATATCAACATGTTACTGGACATGTAATCTATAATAATAATTTATTTGTACTGTATACATAAATGTAAACTTCGCCAACAACAATCAATTGGCTGTTGATAATTATAATGCAAAAAGAAGTGTGCTGCCTTAAGCCACAAAATATATATATTTTTAAAAGCACTGCACTTCCTTTGTGTGTATGTTTGTTTATGATTGATTCAGGAGCAACAGTGTTTGGCTTTAAAAAATGAATGGCAAGAGGAAGAAATGCTTTACTCAGTGTGGTGTGGAAGAACTTCACAGGCTTGCAGGGAGCCTTGACCTCGACCCCATCCAACAGCTTTGGGATGAACTGGACCACTGACTCTGAGCCAGGCCTTATCGCCCAGTGGCCAACCTCTCTAATGCTCTTGTAGCTGAATCGGTGAAAATCCCTGCTGCCAGATTCCAAAATCTTGCCTAAAGCCTTCTCAGAAAAGTGGAGGCTTTTATTGCAGCTTCTTACCATTTGTGGCTTTAGAATGAAATATAAAAAATCTTGTTTTGAAGAGTGTAGGTGGCTAGTTGACGGTCTCAGCTCCAATTTAAAAATATTTTTTGTAGATATTTAAGCCTTCGTGCTCGAGACATAAAGTTTGTCCTGATTCTTAAGAGATTGTACTTACTTTACTAAATCATAATGCAGAAGGATCGGATTGAAGAAGGAGTATTCAATAACTTAATCAAGGATTAAAGCCTTGGTGAGAAAAGTAGGTTTGCTAAATTTGATTTTGCAAAATGCACGTATTCTCCACAGCCCAGCCAATGACATCCTTCTGCAGTCAGACACACCGCCAAATGACTTCCAAATCCAATTGGCTTTGGTGTATTATATAACTACCTCCTTGTGACTTTTCATTTTCACCACTTAAGATATCACACATCAAGACAGTGAAGTGGTCATTATAAAATTATTCATCATGCATAGTGCTCTGTCCATTTACACACACACACACACACACACACACACACACACACACACACACACACACACACACACACACACGCACACACACACACGCACACGCACACACACGCACACATACTATACACATGCATCGCAGATTTACATCTAGATTGTTTCTTTATTAATTTCCCCTCCCCTGAAATCCAATTACTGACCATGGATTCTTGCACATTACATTCAATAGGAAAACATTGTTGACTGATCACAGCTAAGAAACCCGCTGATTGCTTTTCATTTTGTTGAACAATTTTATGTTTGTCTCATTGTTGTAAAGCCACAGATTAAAATGTGCTAGTTATCTTTTTGTGAGCTATTTGGACCACAATACTATTGCAGGCTTTACTGACAATAAAGCAGAGCAGATAATATATTTTCATCAATTTAGAGTGAAGTTATCTAATCTCATCAAATGCCTTATCATTGGACCTTTATCGAAAATCAAGACACCTGAAGTGATTTTAAATCCAGGTTGTTATGTTTTGCATGTTGATTATTTCATAGAAGAAGAGAGCACAACCAGAACTAAACTGCTACTGTTTAAAAATACCTAATTGTTTACCGGCGCGTAAAAACACATGATGAAGGGTGTGGTTCATTGTGAAGTGAATACTGATCAGGAAAAGAACAGGCAGACATAAATGGTGTTAGGCCTTTCAAAAAGGCAAGTAGGTTGATATTGCTATTTTGGCACTCAATAAGATAATGCCTCATTACAAATTATATTTAAAAAAACAAAGAATAATTAGATAACATTTAAGCCATCAACTGGTCAAGTTTTATAATCTTATCCATTAGTACAAGTGTTTAACCTATTCAACTGCTGTATTTCCCCTTATAAAGAGGCCCTGTTACGCTTTTAGGGGTTTGCCCTTTCCTGAAGTTGGTTACAGTAAATAGGTTTTTGTGCAGGTAAATGATCGGCAAGGGCTAAAATCCTTGATTGTCAACCTTTGTTTAATTCCGTAACATTGTGACATCACTATGTTACACTTGTGCTTCTATTGGCTATCAATCCAACACATTGTACGTAATATGTTAAGGAGCAAGAGATTTCCAACGCATCTCTTAGCAGTTGACCAATCACAAAAGAGCCGGCAAGCTAACCAATCAGAGCAGACTGGGCTATGGTTTTAAAAAATGTAATCAATATACTTTTCCTTTTTGTTCTTTAAATGTGTGCATAGTTTTGTTTACCTCTCCATAACAGTGTTTCTCAAAGTGAGGGGCGCAGAGGCATGACAGTGGGAGTGCAAGAGACCAGGAGCAAAAATGGTTATGACAAAAAAATCATAATTTGAAAAATTATTTATTGGAAAATAATATGCTACAGTACAGTACAAGTACGTCAGGGTCTCTGTTTCAACCAAGCTCGGCTCTGTGTGTCTGTGGAACGAGCCATATTGTGTGCGTGCGTGCACGAGAGAGAGAGAGAGAGAGAGAGAGAGAGAGAGAGAGAGAGCGAGCACCGGTACCGGAGATTGTTGTTGTTAGCTTCTGGTGCTAGCAACAACAAGGTGGACGAGAGTCCTAACTTCTAAGTCTAAGTTATCTCAGTGGGTCTCAAACGGTTTGGTCACGATTAATGTAAACAATTGTTTCCGAGGCACACCTTCATATAAACATTATAGGTATAAAAAAATAAGAGAATAAATTAAAAACAGGTATGAAATACTATATGACAGTAAAACAAGAATCAAGTTTAAAAGGGGAGTGATTTGTAAAATATCCATAAAGAAAAAGTAAATCTGTTTACAGTTCTGTTTGATATGGATGTTGAGAGATGTATCCATAGATCTCTTCATGCTCTCAAAGTGCACCAGATTGATGCTTTTAACTTCAATATTCAAAAAAAAGGTTTTTGCTCAGGTGGTTCTTTGATGACTGAATACATACTGACTACCACCTCTATTGTAGTATAAAGGTCATTTGTTCGGAGAAGGTCAAACTAGATGCAAGAACAGTAATTGGCCTGTTGTTTACAGGGGGAATAATGAAACCTTTCAGCGTCCTTTATTTCTTCTAACACAAATCAAAACTCAGTTCAACTCTCTAAAGCCTGCCGGCTTGAGAGGTTGTTAACTTGATTTGACTTGATTTGATTTATTTTGAATGTGTAAAACAATAATACAAAATGTTTACATGAGAATTATTATACATACAAAATTAA
>NW_011343003.1:3627-34295 GCF_000735185.1 Notothenia coriiceps | reverse complement strand
GTCGGTCTAGTAATATGTTGTGGTCAACAGTGTCAAACGCAGCACTGAGATCTAATAATACTAACACTGAAGTTCTGCCACTGTCTGTGTTTAAGTGGATGTCATTGAAGAACTTTACAAGAGCAGTCTCAGTGCTGTGGTTTGGACGAAAGCCTGACTGGAACACTACGAAACAGTTATTTAAATGCAAGAAATTACTCAGCAGTTGAAAAACTACTTTTTCAATGATTTTACCTAGAAATGGGAGGTTTGATATAGGCCTGTAATTGTTCATTACTGAAGCATCTAGATTATTCTTTTTTAAGAGCGGTTTAATGATTGCAGTTTTTGGGGCCTGTGGAAAAACCCCTGAGTGAAGAGACTTGTTTACTATATGAAGTAGATCTGAGGCCATGCAAGGAAAAACATCTTTGAAAAATCCTGTTGGAATAATATCAAGGCAGCAGGAGGAGGATTTCAGAAGTTGAATAATGTCCTCTAGGTTTTTATCATTAATCTGATGGAACTGTGTCATGGTGTTTAAATTGATTTTAGGTGGACACAGGGACAAAACATTTGCTGTATCTGATAAAGAGGCACTGACTGCTTGTCTGATTTTCTAAATGTTGTCAGTGAAGAAGGAGGAAAATTCATTGCAGGATGGATAGAAATTCAGAGGCTACTGACACTGGGGGGTTTGTTAGTCTGTCAACGGTAGCAAACAACATGCGTTGTTTTGTTTTGGTAATGATGTCAGAGAAGAAAGACTGTTGTGCAATTTTCAATTCCAAATTATAAAAGCCAAGTCTCTCTTTATAGATTTCAAAATGAACCTGGAGATTTGTTTTTCGCCACCTGCGTTCAGCTTTTCGACACTTTTTTCTGTTTTCACGGTCATGGCCTTTCTCCATGGAGATATTTTCTTCCCAGTCACTTCCTTTACCTTAGTTGGAGCAATGGCATCTATAACATTTTGAATTTTTGAATTAAAATGATCTACTAGCTCATTTACTGAGATGTTAGCAGGGGCAAGTGTGGAAGAAAAATTCTGAGTAAACATTTCCCTAGTATTTTCAGTTAAATATCGCTTTGTGGTTACCTCTTTTTGAACATTTTTGTGAACAGAAATAGAGCTCTCAAAGAAAACACAGGAATGATCAGAGAGTGCAACATCAGTCACCACAACCTTGGAGATATTCAGACCCTTTGAGATAATTAAGTCCAGAGTGTGCCCCTTATTGTGCGTGGGCTCCGTCACATGCTGAGTCAGTCCATAGTTATCAAGAACCCAAAACAGTGCTTTAGCCCCTCTGTCCTGGGGGTTGTCAACATGGATGTTAAAATCACCAACAATGACTAGACGGTCAAAGTCAATACACACTATAGACAGCAGTTCAGTAAAGTCATCAAAAAAGCTTGCACAGTATTTGGGTGGTCTATAGATATTTAGGAACAGAGCTCGAGAGGAGCATTTCAGCTGAAGGGCCACATATTCAAAAGAAGCAAAGTTCCCATAAGATGTCTTCCTGCATTGAAGGGAATCATTGAACAAAATAGCAACTCCACCTCCTTTCGTATGCATTCTTTCCTGACTCATAAAACTAAAGTTGGGAGGGGTTGATTCAATAAGAACAGCTGCAATGTTATTTTGTTCAATCCAAGTTTCCGTTAAAAACATAAAATCGAGATTGTACTCAGTGAAAATATCATTGATTAAAAACGTTTTTCCTGCCAAAGACCTGACATTTAATAAAGCTAGTTTAAGTTCGTTAAATACACTATCTGTCAGGTTTTTTGTAACAAGCTGTGGCTGACATGGAATCCCTGCTAAATTTGATAAATTCACACAAACGTTTGAGTGCTTCCTGATTCTAAGCTGATTCACCGCTCTTAATCTATTACCTATCTACACAGATATCGGCAAAGCTACTGGCAGGCATAAATCACATTTTTATTCAGATCATCAGAGGAATAAATTATAGTTATTAAACATTTTTTAGTATTGAAAAGTTCAGCTTGTCTGGGTCAAATTCATTTGAACACAGTACAGTATGTGAACTGTGGTGCTATCATCCTTTTTTTTATCATGTTATATTTGTTTTGAAAATATATCAAGTGAGTCATCCGCTGGTCTTATTTGTTTACTCCGTGTGAGCGTGTTCCTGCATTTGTGTTTGTATGTCATTCTCGTCCTATCTAGTTCCAAATCTGTTATTAAGTATGACTCTGGTCTCTCCCTCATGCTGCCCTGCCTGCTTTTTATTTTAGGTCTTTGAGGTGAGTGATGTTGCTACAGTAAATAAACCCTAAACACCTTCTCCCCGTTTCCAGCCTGCATGCCCTTCATGAGTCATACTTGTAAAACCTTTGGAAACTCTCTGTCATCTGTGTTTTTATACACCTGATACATAGAAATATATTGTACCATGTTTTGACCGTATTACATTGTAGTTATGGTTTTACGGACTGAACAAATTACATTAAATGGTTCTGTATAGCTTTAAACGGTAAATGAACCTGCAACTATATAGAACATTTCTCACCTCTAAAAGCACCTAACAGTGCATCCAAACACTTGCCTATTCATACATTTTGACAGGGCATCCATGCAATGTGCCACACTGCTCATCATCTAAAGTAAACTAGTGTTCATTCACTCACACTCATAAAGCAATTCAAGGGCAGCTAGGTTTCCAGTATCTTCCCAAGGAAACTTTGTCATTCTGACTGAAGGAGAAGGGAATCAAACCGTGTATCTTACAATTTGTGGACACTCTTCCTCATGAGCCTGATCAATGAGAACATGAAAAACATAGTGCTTGCTAAAGGTTCAAAAGGAAATGTGTGGATGATACCTCACAAGTTCTTTTAACAATTGCTTTTTAATTGTTTAATACTCTGCTGCGATTTCTTTAGACGTATCCTTGATTTCAGTCTCATTTCTCTCTCTGTACAGTTGCGCAGCTCCTTCAACAAAGCCTTTAGTAAGAAGGGCTCCAAGCAGTCAGGGCCATACGCTGACATTGAGGAAATTTCCACCCCAGAATCCTCTGCACCTTCCTCCCCCAAAGTGCACTATGGTGGAGACAAAACCTCATTGTCCATGAAATCCTCAGCCTCTGCATCATCGTCAGGGTAAACCTCTGTCTTTAAACTACAAAGTACATCGCAACAGAAACAAATTCTAATTGTATTATAGCATTTCAATATAATAAATGTTATTCCAAGCTGTCAGTGTAATGATCCTTGCCACCTTCACATGTCTCTAATGTTGTCATATTTGATCTGAATATCTCCAGACTCTGTGAGGAAGGCGAGGAAGGCGAGGAGGGCGAAGAGTGCGATGAGGGCGATGAAAAGGTTGTAACAGGACTGCGCACAGAGCTGTGGGAAAAGGAGCGCAAACTGACAGACATCCGGCTGGAGGCTCTGAGCTCGGCCCATCAGCTGGAGCAGCTGCAGGACGCCATGAGCAGCATGCAGGTACGTGTGTCATATGTTGCTTTTGATATTTCATGGAAAATGTCCTCACTATAACATTTGTTTTGTTGAGTTTCAGAGGTGATTAGGATGTCAAACTTTGAATTTCTTTGCAACTATCTGGAAAGGATCTCATATATAACGTGTTATATTTTGTTAACTGTCAAGTCTAACTGCATTATTTAATATTTTAATGAATTGGTGTTGTATTGGTTATTATTAAAGATCTTTTAAGCATGCAATCAAAAAAATCTCCTCTACAGTTGTTTGATGTCAATTGGAACTTTTTTTTAAATGACTGTAATGATGGGTGGTTCATATACCTGGGCTCTTTCCCTGTGCAGAGGACATGGATTTTAATCCAGCCTGTGACCATGTGCCGCGTGTCAACCCCATCTGTCTCCCCCTTTCAACCCTTGTCACTTCTATAAAGGCTCTGATGGCCCGAAGAAATATTCAATTTCCTTTTATTTTAATGACTGTAACTCTTGTAATTGTGTCTGTAGTCGACAGTGGAGAACCTGAAGGCCGAGAACGACCATCTGAAGACAGGCAGTCTGTCCCCCTGTCCGTCTCCGGGCCCCTCCAGCTCCGTCTCCCAGTCCTCAGGTCTCACTGCTCTGGGAAGTTCATCACCTCGGCAGTCCGTAGCCATGCACATGCCCAAAAGCTACAGCAGAGGGCTGAGTGAGGGGGGCAGCTCAGGTACAGCATGTTGACAATGTCAGAATGGTGTCACCAGTTTTGTAAACAAGTAGGCATGTGAATAATCTGCTGATTCTACAGTGTGAACGGCTAATACGTATGAATGAAAGGGTTGGACTGTCGTTCTAAGGCCACTTTTAATTAAGGATTGTGTTATAATTAATGCGCAAATGTGGGTTATGTTGACCTTCTTATTTTGACTCCCTGGCCCGTCAATCATCTCATTTATGTATTTTATATGTGCACCTCCTACAATTGACAAAACCTATTTATTATCTAGGCTTTGGTTCAGTTCAGGGTATACAAATGCATTGCCAATTGATATTATGTCTAGAAGATAAGCTCCCCTTCTCTTATTTTGAATGTCAGATGACCATTTAAAATCTTCACCCCTCGCTTTCAAATATGTTTTCTCCTGTTAGCAATGTGTTTAAGGCCACACTCTTTGCGACCTTTTTTTATCAGGACACTTCATTTGGCTCAGTACTTATTTACTCAAACAAACGTTGTGCTTACATCTTGATGGGTCATGCATTAATGTGAGTTCATGCTATGTAAACTTTCTTTCTTCTTCTGTTTCTGCCCTCTG
Organism: Notothenia coriiceps; assembly: GCF_000735185.1. Taxonomy (NCBI): domain Eukaryota; kingdom Metazoa; phylum Chordata; class Actinopteri; order Perciformes; family Nototheniidae; genus Notothenia; species Notothenia coriiceps. The sequence goes on along the minus strand of NW_011343003.1, from coordinate 29,542 downwards.
CAGACCTTTACTCTGCAGATACCCTCAGTCTCTCCTCACAGAGGGATGATCACCGTGTTAGGGTGGTGATATGTGTTGCAGATTTACGCGTCTTCAAAGATGTAAGTTTGTTGTGTGTCATCTTACTTTTTCCATAATAAAAGTACAAAGTAAACATCTGAACTATATTGCACTTCAGAACTCCCTAAGATACTTCCCATCGGCGGCGTAAGAAGTACTCAGAACTTAATTTAGATAAAAGTGACATTGCTACACTGAAGCAATACTTCATGCACTAAAACTCTTACTTTGGTAAAACTACAAGTATGTAAAGTAAAAGTTCTCATTAATGGCCCAGTTCAGAATCCTGTATTACTGTATTCATATTTGAAGCATACATGTTGCAGCTGGTAAAGACTTATAGCTCAATTCAAATACATAAATGCATACTTAAATAGTTTTTGTAGAAATGCTACTTGGTCATCATTTTTATTTGCAAAGTAACTGGCAACTAAAGCTGTGAAACTTCTATAGTGAAGTAAAAACTACAATATTTGTCAATAAGTAGAAAGTAGTAGAAAGTGTAAATACTTAAATAAATGTACTTCACTGCTTTTCATGATGTAGGATACTCAGAATCCAAGTAGCTATACCACATTTTAGAAAATACTCTAATACAATCAATTCCCGCAAGTACCAAAGTATTAGCTTCTGAATATACTTTAATTATGAAAACTAAATCTTCTCATTATTCAGAGTGACCCATTTCAGAATATTGTGTTGGATAAATCATTTGTGTAAACTTGAATATTGCAGAAGAGTTGATAATTATTCATAATATTGCACGTAAAAGCAGGAGGTTAAGCAGCAGGATTTCTTCGTCGGGACGGTCCGGGTGAACGGCCGGATGGACTGGCCCATGCTGGACTCGGCTGTCAGCCAGGCCTTCAAGGTGAGACCCTTCCTCTGAAGACAAATGTGAGCAGGGACTGAATGTACAGTTTGCATCCAGCAAAACTCAGCTGTCACATTACATTTGGAATGTGTTTACTACAGACACTAACCGTTGGGAAACTATGTTGCAGAAATAGCAAATAGAAACACGTTGTACTTCTTGATTTATGAAGAGGCAAAAACTTCACCATCGAGAAGTAACAGAAGTGTGTCAGCTCTGAAACACATGCAGCGCTGTCTGTCTGCACACAATGAATTCTATTAAGATGAATTAAATCAGTTCACATCTTCTGCTTTGTTTTACTTCTAGGTGTACATTGCCAAGGTGGACCCCAATTCTAGTGTGGGCCTCTCTACAGACTCAATCTACAGTTACAGCATGGGCCACATTAAGAGAGTGCTGGGAGGAGAAGTTCCAGAAACGCAGCCCTCTCGCTGCATGTCCCGAGGCCCCAGCAGCATCACAGTGGCCCTGAAAGGTCTGTACACATGTCAATTACAATATCATTTGAGATTTACTTTCTCAGATTTGCAAGAAAATAACCTATAAAATAACATCTCCTAACACAAAGTTGATTTCAGCAAAACATTAACAAGTTTAACCAACAGTAAAGGCTCAAAGACATTATTCTGATCAATCCTAACAAAGTTTTAGACTTTTTAACCACTATTCAATCAGAATTTGGACTGATGAGATAAACTTCCATTTCTCAAGTACTCAAATGTTGTTTTTCAGCAGTAGAGCATTTTGGAGTCAGTCCAGCTTCTATTTTCAAAGCAATCTCTTCGATTCAGAAACCACTACATTTTGGATTAAAAGCTTCTGTCTACAGCAATACGATACGTTGAGGAATACATAATCAGGTTTCTTAGCATTAGCTATGCTGTGAAGTGTTAATCTGTTGATCTCAACAGTCAAATCCTAGTCTCGACAAAGTGCAGATCCTCATGCCTGTCTGTTTATTACACTAAATTTAAACCTGTCTCTCTTTATTGCCATTTGATCCTGATCCAATTATGCTTACTTTAAATAAACAACTCTCATTTACATCCCACGTGCATTCAGTTACCTGGAACTCTGAACTGTCCTCATCATCGACCAAAACATAAACCCACACGACCCCATGGCATCGGAGGAACTCATTGTGCTTCCCAGTTTTATACTGTGTCATTTTCAGCCATAACTATATGTTTAAACTAATGTAAGGACCTGCTGTAATACATTTAACCCACAGACACCGATTTTAAAATCATAGTGTATCTTCTGACATTAATTTTCAAAAAGTGTTTGCTCACCAGCCTCAATGTTCGACAATAAGTAAAGTCAGCGTAATCAATAAGTTGTTTCCTTGATAATGAAATGTAATCAGACATAATGCTTTCCACAAATTCCATCATAGAGACCAGGCGTCCTGACACTGTAAGCCCTTCTTTTTCTTCAGCTGACACAAACAGTTGACCACTCATTGTCAGAAGTTGAATCCAGAGCTGACTTTGAGCATGTTTGCTCTTAAGGCAGATTGAAAACTAAAAAATCTACAACCTTCACAACTCTAAATCATTATCCTGCACCCCTAGTCGCAACAAGGCTCCACCATTTTCTCGCTTGCGTTGCACAGCCCCGTTTAATTGTTAAATAAACATTGTGATGGTTATATACTTTATAATCCTATAACAGCCGTGTTTTGCTTTTGGATTTGCACATATGTGAAGCCAATCAGTTATTCTAAACCCATGCTGTGATCAAGGAGGTTCGGGTTTGATCTTCAACCCTTCCGCACCTTCTGGGTGCGGGAATGTAAAGAGCAAAGTGCTACAGCGGCCCAGACAGGGCTGAGAGAAACCTGATCCCAGTGCAGCCAGGCCCAGCTGGTCAGCCAGTCTCAGACACATGGGCCCCAGAGATGTGGAGGCGGAGAATAAGACTGCTGCGGGCTGGTGGGAGGGGGGAGACTCCCTACACTTGATGCAAAGTTATTTTCAGAGCCAAATACTTAGGCTTAATGTTCCTTATGAAGGACATGCAAGGTGAAATGAATCTTTTTAACATATTCTTTCCCAAGCTTGTAGAAGACTCTTCAACCTATCTAAGTTCTCCCACACTTCGCCGCTCCTCCGCTCCCTTCACACGGCCCAAAGTGCTTTCATTCAGGACAGGATAAAACCATTCTCTCCAGCACATTAACTTTACTCTTCTTTGGCCAATGGGCTCCCTTCAACAGAAAGATCTCCATTGATATCAGGACAGCAACAAGTCTGCTCATCTTCAATCACAAACAAAAAAAACACCAGTTTTGACTGCATTATTACCAATAACCAGACAGAAAAGGCGTGGTAATTCAAGTATTTAGGTCAATTGAGACTAATGCAGCAGCACTTGGCATGGTTTGGCTTATTTAAAGCAGATGCACTTGCAAAATTCTTGCTGTTTGTATTTGAATGGTTTATTACAGTTATGTAAGTTGCTTTGGATGAAAGAGTCAGCTAAAGCTAATACAATGTCAGCCTGTTTGTATCAAACTACAGGTTACCGACATTTCTCATTTCTAATGGGTAATTGGCAGATATTGATCACATAGTTAATTAACACTTTTCCTCACATTGTTCAGGTTTGAAGGAGAAGTGTGTGGACAGCCTTGTTTTCGAAACCCTCATTCCCAAACCCATGATGCAACACTACATCAGTCTGCTGCTCAAACACCGCCGCCTCATCCTCTCTGGGCCGAGCGGGACGGGTAAGAGCTACCTGGCCTCCCGGCTGGCTGAGTACCTGGTGGACCGCAGCGCCCGCGAGGTCACCGACGGCATTGTGATGACCTTCAACATGCACCGCCAGTCCTGCAAGGTGACAGAGAGTGACGGCCCATACCAATCTGTTCAACTCTGTGTTATTTGGCGTGCCATGTCAAAAGCTTCCTTTCTTCTTTCTCTTTCTCCTCAGGATCTGCAGCTTTATCTTTCCAACCTGGCCAATCAAATCGATCGGGAAAGCAGCGTGTCAGAAATACCGCTGGTCGTTATTCTGGATGATATTCATGCACCTGGTTCACTCAGCGAACTTGTAAACGGGGCTCTCACCTGCAAATATCACAAATGGTGCGCTCCACTTACTCAGACTGAAAGTAGCCACAAGATTATTTATGTGATCACTTATTGTAACATTCTTCCTGTTTTTTAGTCCTTACATTATTGGAACAAGCAACCAGCCGGTGAAGATGATACCGAACAATGGCCTCCATCTCAGCTTCAGGTTGGTTGAAGGAACGGTTGAAGATTTAGTTTCTGTTTTGTCTTTGTTTTAATTTCTGAATTGATCCTGATTACACTGAAGTTAGATCTGAAGCTCACCCTGGAGTCAACATGTCAATACAATAAAAATGACGTCCTAATTTCTGATTACATGTGTTTATATGTGATCTGGTACAGTTGTATCTTGCTCAGTGTCTACTGTCTTATGGTTGAGACTATGACACCATGAATACTTATTTTACTAGAGACTAGTAAAATAAGTCTAGACTAAGACTTTAATTTGAAAATCAAAGCGTCTTTTTAACCTACTACTGAAAATATATTAAAATAAATAAAAGCCTCTTCTACCTTAACAAACAGAAACAGATCCTGAATCTGTATATATAAATACAGTTATAGGATTTGTCTGTGAAACTTTCAAAGTAACAGCATTGTGTTCAATCTAACTGATTATAAGATATTGCAATATAAAAACAGTTTTATACATTTGGTTGATTCATAATGCTGCATTGATGAAGCAAGAGGAGAAAGCCACGTGAAATTAAACCACCAAACTGTTTATGAATAATTGATTCTGATGTTGCTGGTTACATTGCATTACATTAAATGTTACTTATCTTAAGTAAACATTAAATCAGGTGAACTCATCAAAATATTGTAACAAGACAATCCCTACAGGTTGGCCCTTTACTGTAAACTGAAGGATCTATGTTGATAAGTGGGATACTGCATAGATGATCTCATATGTGGCTAAAGAAGTAGACTATGGATGGACAGAGTTGTTGGTCTGTATTTTGACTTTTCCGTGACTTGTTTTGCATCTTAGGATGGTGACCTTCTCCAATAACGTGGAACCGGCCAATGGCTTCCTGGTGCGCTATCTGCACAGGAAGCTGATGGAGTCGGAGGATGAGAAGAACTTGACCAACGAGGACCTGATCAGGGTGTTGGACTGGGTGCCCAAACTGTGGTATCACCTGCACGCCTTCCTGGAGAAGCACAGCACGTCCGACTTCCTTATCGGTATGACATTCACTCTTATCAGGACAGGGCAGGGCTGAAAGGAGCTGCATTTCAATTTTGGAGGGAAGTGTTTTTGTATAAATTATGTAGAATAGTTAGTCTAATAGTGTTCTTCTTGCTCTTCCCGTGTCTCCTCAGGCCCCTGCTTCTTCCTGTCGTGTCCTGTCACGGTTGATGAGTTTCGATCGTGGTTCATTGACCTTTGGAACCACTCTATTATTCCTTACCTGCAAGAGGGGGCGAAGGACGGCATCAAGGTGAGCAACCACAGATCCAGAAAACGGTCTTGGGCACGCATCAGATTCTTCTCTACGAATTGCTGATGGCTCCCCTTTCATAGGAAATGTTGCGCTCTAATTATACCGTCATGGTATGTTGTGACGCTGCAGGTCCACGGGCAGAAGGCGGTATGGGAGGACCCGGTGGAGTGGGTGAGGGGCACGCTGCCTTGGCCGTCTGCCCAGCAGGACCAGGCCAAGCTGTTCCACTTGCCCCCCCCCAGCATCGGCTCCAGCAGCCCCGGGCAGCCCTGCGAGGAGAGGCCTCACAAGGAGACTCCACCCAGCTCCATGGAATCTGATCCACTGGTGAGAGAGCAACTCCTTTCTGTCCGATTTGAAGGGCTTTGTGGGCTGTACCAAATAATACTTAGCTCCCAAGCTTTATTGATATTGAATTCCAAACCAACATTTAAAAACTGCGCTTCTTTTTAAAACTTTGATTCTGTTCACACTCTGTATTTCTGCACACATGCTGATAAAGATTAGAATACACTGATGTTATTAGAATAGTTGTATTTGTTCAACCTACTGTCATATGAATTGGTGTTGAGCCTTGAAAATAATATTTTCCATGGGGTCAAAAACTGTTCCATCTCTGGCTTGCCGCACATTAAGGGAGGAAGAAAATGTAATTTACTACATCTAATCTAATGGGATTAATCATTTTTTTCAGATAGAAGGTTTTGTTTGTTAATTTGTTTTGTATTTTAGTGTTATAACAAAGAAACGACAAATCTTCCATGGATAAACCTCAATTATAACTCGAAATGTAAAAATGGAGACAATGGTACAGCCCTGCATCAACACCACTGCAATGAATCCTTAAGTATTACTGATTTCTTCACCCTCTCTTTTTTGTTATAGATGGCAATGCTTTTGAAACTTCAAGAGGCCGCCAATTACATTGAGTCCCCAGACAAAGAAGACCCTAGTCTGCCTAAACTTTGAACACAAAGTTTTCACTCAGCACTTCAAATGTACAGGTTTTTTTGTTGTTGTGTCCACTGTGATGCAGTGCACGTTCAGGAACAAACAATCCCACAGAAAAATCATTCCCACAGTAGGTTGAAAGTATAACTGCAAAATTCCAAATCCTTTTATTACATACAGTATTTTCAAACGACTGTTCATACGTATTGAATGAAACACTATATAGTATTCCTTTAGTGTATAGTTGACTGGATGACATTCACTTTAGTACCAACACATTAGCACTCATTACCCTTAGGTGCTAATAGATCACTAATTGTCTCAGTGTTTAGAGTTCAGGTGATTTCTGCAACAGCATACATGCATCATGGGATGTGTGGTGTTTGTCAACAGGAGATATCCTCAATCATGGTGACTCATTTTGGAAAAGAGTATGACAGCATGACAGATGCTACTATTTATTGCACAGTTATTTGGTACATATCTACTGTATGTGTCTTTGAAGGCCAAAATCGTATACATATGCAATGTTAACTTAGCAACCAGAGCAGGTGAATCGGTTAAAATGCCTTAACAACAAAGACGTCACCTCAATTTCAGCAGAGGATACCGGTGCTTTTATAAGATATCATCCCAGCTAAAAAGGTCAGGAATCAGTTATTTCCTCAACTTCATCCTTTTTTAGACATTATAGGATCAATTATTAGTATACTTTTTTCACGTAGTTTAACATCCTCTTTATCAGTTAAATGGCTTTAACTTTTTTTTTATATATATTTGCTGTCATACTCTTTTTTGCTTAAAAAAAACCTATTTATTAGTGATGTGAGTTTTGTCGCTGCGCAGTACCATACTATATTTTTCAAGCACTTAATTTAGCTTTATGAAGTGTCACCAATGTTGCCATGTATATCAGGTATTAGATACTTATTACACAGGGATAACACAACACACACTCTTTGATTAAGCAGATTAAACTATTTGAATCTAAACCAGATTTATTTTATAGGAAAGAGTACATTTGTTTCAAATCTTTTCCCCCATATTCAGAGTAGCTAGTGTATATATGATGTAAATACAATCAGGCTACATCACAGCTATTTCATCTATATTAGTTGGTGCAAATATCTTATATACTGAACCAAATACTGTTCTTTAATCATGCTTCTCGACTGCCATGGTAGTGGTTTAAGTTCAACTCTGAATGTAGAGAAAACACGTATACAAATTGAACATCATCAATCATCTTTTAGGTGCTTTTAAAAGAAGCCTTATCACAAAGCTCCACTGCAACACCATGTCTGAGTAGAGTGACTTTAAAGCTACCTAGGCCCATTTTCAGATTTAATGTCATTATCATCATTAAGTTATGGTGCTCTTGAACAACGTCCCAAATTGCTTTAGTGTTGAATAAAGATCACATAGACTTTTCAGGGTAGGTTAAACAAGTGTTGTGTGTCCTACAGTAGAACTTTCAAACACTTAGGTCATGTGAAAAAGACCTTGAAGATAATTTGGATATGTTGAAGACATTAAGTAGAGATAGGCAAGTCATGTGTGACATTGTATGGTACATCCATGTTGGTGTCAAAGTGAAACTGGAGAGTAGTTGTTCCAAGGCCAAAAGGAAAAGATTTTAACACTTTTTAAGGTACTTTGTGTAGATTGTGTATGTAAAAGATAAGCCCTAATGGAGTAATGGCAGACAGTAGTTGTGCAAGTGTTGTCAAAACATTTCACCTGTTCATTTCAGGTGCTCAGACTTAACTTCACATGTACATAAATCCTGTAAATGAATGTCAGACCACTTTTATGACAGCTCAATAAGAAAGTTAAACGTTTTAAATGCTATCTGAGCTGCTTTATTCTTGCACAGTTAGGCTGATAACAAAACTTCAAGCTAATCTGCACCTCTGATTGGTCTCAAAAGAAATGAATGAATTAAGGACAAGGAGCGAAAAGATGCCAAATGGACAGTGATCCTCAAACTGGTCACATGGGACTAATGTCAGTTACTGTAAATATTTCAGGTGTTAGACATAACCAGCCCTGGTCTGTTTCTGCAGGTTCCTAAAGCCATCAGCTCGAGCTTCTCATCTCATTCACTTGTTGTTGTGCCTGTTGCTCTGTAGTAGCTGTTAATTGTGTTCGCTTACTAGTGTATCAGGACTATGCAGCAACTTCAGGTCTGTCTTTGAGTTTTCATTTGGACCAAATTGCAACACAGGACAAAAGTGAAAGCTTGTATTAAGCAGGAGCCTTAAAGAGAGGACGATGGTTTGGCGTTGCATTGAAAACAGGGTAGATGTACGTAGGTAAAGAAATTAAGCAGTTTGGAAGCTGTGATGTGTGTTTTGTCCTTGATGAATGGCAACAAAAGTGTCATAACTGGACTTATAAATGGTCAAATGACGATAAACAATTTAACAAAAAGGTTTAAAAATCGAATGATGAGACTGAAATCAGCACTTCACTGTTTGAATAGTTAATTTTATGTAGAATCAGATCAGAAGGCCAATACAGGTTGCTGAATAGTCATATTTTTGCAAAAGCTTGTTGTGGACTAAGATGAAAAAAAAAAAATGTATGCAGTATCTAATGTCAATGACGTGGAAATGTCAAGGGTTCCTAAGTGTTGTAAATGCATGTAAACTTGCTGTGTGATGAGAAAAAAAAGTTAACAATAATGTAGGCTATTGTTTAGGAAATTCATGCTAGATAATGTTTTCCTTTGTAATACTCAAAATATTTGATATTTCTTTCCTTCTTTTTCTAAAGAATCCTTTGTAAAACTTAATTTCTCTATTTTGTACAGGGCATCATTGTAAAGATTGTAAATAGGGCAGCATTCTGGATGCGGCAACAATCATTGAGGAGGGGGAACAAACAAAAAATCATCCTTGAGAAAAAATGTTTATTTCTTCAGAGTGGGTCCAAAACATGAATAAGGCATGTTTCTGAAGGCTTTCATCCACCTATCACTGGTCGTTGGAGTCAATAAAATACATGTTATATTTACCTGTTGCTTCCTGTGTGTCAGTTTGACAGTATTAACTTGGTAATGGGAGATATACAAATAATATTGTATTTACTTTAGAGATGATGAAGGCACTATACTGTACGATTGTTATAAAAGTAAAAAAAAAAACAATACATTTTTTAATATTTGTATAATATAACTAATTTGTTTTTAGTAATCATAAGCATTATACCAGATACATCATGATTATAAATGCCACGGAAAAGCACGATGCAATTCAGTAATTCATGTTTGAGTGATCCGTATATTTCTTTAATTGTGTTTATGTTTTCGTATATGTTTCCTTTTAAGTAGGCCAACAGTTAGCTCAGCACAGTGAGCGTTAATGAGAGAGACAAACAGTCAGGGGGGTCTGACTCACACTCAGTATCTGTTACATGTAATTCATAGTGGGCGGGGCTTCGACCTGCCGGGTCCTTTATAAGCCCGCCACCTTTGCACAAATGTCGGCATTGGATCCAGTTTGGAGGACTTAACGGAGTTGGGAATTAGCCGCAAACGCCACAATGCCGTCCAAGCCTGCCCCCATCAAGAAGGCGGCGAAGCCAGCCAAGAAGGAGGAGGCGGCGGAGCCCGCTGCCGCCGAGGCCGCCCCGGCAGAAGCAGCACCAGCCGAAGCCGCCCCGGCCCCCGCTGAGGGTGAGGCTGCACCTGCTGAGGCCGCCGCTGAGGAGCCCAAACCCCCCACCCCTCCACCGGCAGAAGGTAATGCACCGAGCGAAGCGCGTGAGCCATGACTTACAATTAATACATTCAATTACTATTTACCTTTACAGTGGATAAAACTCTGCACTAGTTGTTTAAAGTTTCAAATAAAGCCAAGGTATTCGGTTCACCTCACGGTAAGCACGCAGTTATCTTTGAGCACACGCGTTTGTGCTCAGTAAGTGTAAAGTTCTATCATGGCAGGGTAAGGAGTCGTAGCCATCGACATTAAAGGGAAAAGCATGGTTAACTGCATAATCCGCCTGCTTCACATCACTTTTTCTCAAGTTACTGAAAATCGTACGATTTTTGCGCTCAAGGTGCGCTTTGCTCTACTTTTGCAAAACCAATGTCAACTTGTATTAACTTGGGAGTTTGTTGCCAATGTGCGGTGATATACCTCAGTGAAAGCTCCATCTTGATGCCAAACAAACATACATACATTCCAAATTAAAGAAAAGAGTGGTCAAGGTGGAGGCACTGGTTGCTGTGCTCCCTTTCCAGAACTGATGTATAATGCATATTATCAACACCTCACATTAAAGAAAAGTGACTACTGTTTCTCAAATGTAACCTCTAATATGTGCTGCTCTCACCCATGAGCTCCTGTTGCTGCTGATCAACCAGCCTCTGATGGTAACCACCAACAATCTCTGCTTGTTTTAACTCCTTTTTATTTTCATAGATATAACCTCTTTCATAACATTTTGAAAATGTCCTTTCATATTTTCAAAACGTTATATGTCTACTGATATCCTCTAACCCCTAATATCAGCTGCTCCGCCCGCTGCAGAAGAACCAGCCGCTGCCCCCGCTGAGGCCCCTGCTGATTGTAAAATCAGTGAATTAACACAGATGTTATAAAGGTGTTACAACTTGAATCTCCAGCAGGAAAATCTAACTGTACTAATATTGAATACTTGTTTATTCTAACCTTTAATACCAGCTGCTGCTTGCACTTTAGGAAACGGCCCTTGCTGATAGAAAATCAGTGTATTAACAAATATAATGCATTATTATGAAATGTAAACCCCTTGTGGTAAAGCTAAGTTCAATAATGTCTAATTCTAATATCTCCTAACCTCTAATATCAGCTGCTCCGCCCGCTGCATAAGAACTGCCCGCAGCCCCCGCTGAGGCCCCTGCTGAGGGTAAAATCAGTGAATTAACACAGATCTTATAAAAGTATTCAAACTTGAATCTCTAGGAGTAAAATCTAACTGTACTTATATTGAATGTTTATGAATTCTAACCTCTAATACCAGCTGCTGCTTCCGCTTTAGGAAACAGCCCTTGCTGATAGAAAATCAGTGTATTAACAACTATAATGCATATTTATAAAAAGCTAACTTCACTAATGTCTAATGCTAATATCTGCTAACCTCTGCAACACCTGCTACAGAAGAACCAGCCGCCGCTGAGTGTAAAAGTTTATTAACACATATCTTAAATAAGTATTAAAAGTTTAACCTAACTTCACTAATAACTAATGCACCTCTAACCTTTAATAACCTTTAATAACTTTAATAAAGCACCAGCAGCTGCTGTGGCCCCTGCTGATGGTAAAGCACACTATATAAGATCAGTGTATTAACGCAGATCTTATATGTATTAAGCCATGAAGCTCCTACAGTAGCGGTGAAGTACACTAATATCTAACACCGATATCTTCTAACGTTTGATATCAACCGCTGCGCCCGCCGCAGAAGAAGCTCCAGCTGCTGCCGCCGAGGCCCCGGTTGAGGGTAAAAGCAGTTTAATAACACAGATATAGGTATTTAACCTTGAACCTCCAACAATGAAACTAATAACTAATGCTCCTCTAACCTGTACTATCAGCTATTGCACCCGCTACAGACGAAGCAGCAGCCGCCCCTCAGGCCCCCGCCGATGGTAAAGAAAAGAGTGAAACAGCCGACATCTTTTATATAAGTTTATGAATCCTGATCTGTCCCCCTCCAACAGTAAAGCTAACTTCACTAATATCTAATACTGATATCCTCTAACCTCTAATATTAGCTGGCGCGCCCGCTGCAGAGGCAGCCGCCGCCCCTGCTGAGGCCCTTGCTGATGGTAAAAAAAAAGACATGAGGCACAACAAACATCTTGAGTTACGTTAAGGCTAACCGCACTAACTGACTTCTTTACGACACTCTGATGCACAGACACATTATCATCTGTTACAACATGTCCCATCTGCTTAATGCTCTCAGTATTAATATCTAACATTTAATAATAGCTGCTGCCGCTCCTGCCGCAGAAGAAGGTGCTCCCGCTGCTGACGCCGAGGCACCTGCTGAGGGTAAAACAGAACATGTTCCTACTCACTCCTCACTAAGAGAAAAAGCTTCTTTCTCTATTTGTTTGCTAGCATTGTAAAGCAGAGAACTACGAGTAACATAACTGGACTTTATTTAATGCTGAAGCTGAGTTCTGCTTATTACATGCTGCCAATAATAATGCAAATGCCTATCTAATATTAGCTGAAGCTGCTGAAGCGCCTGCAGAAGAGGTTAGACCCGAAACACCTCCCCCTCCTCCAGGTAAATATCTATACAGAAAAGAGACTCGGTATGGTTCCACTTCAATCACATCTTCTTTGTTTATCACAGTGTGAAAGTCAATAACTGAATGAGCCCCTCTTATGGATCTCAACTTCGATTTGTGAATGATTTTATGCATATCTGCAAATGTCAGTTGAATAATTGACTGTTTTTTGGTTTGCAGAGCCCACAAGCATCCCTCTGGATCTGTTTATTGAGGACAAGAATGACACTACAGTCACTATCATGTGGAGCCAGCCCGAGGTGATCGGAAACTCTGGCCTGGACGGATACACCATTGAAGTCTGCAAGGACGGAAGTAAGTCATGCTTTTGACTGAATAGTGACATGTGCCCAAAAGGGGTCGGATTATTAATACCCTGTGACAAAAGTGTCAGTCAGCTGACCTTTTAAATCCTGCAGAAAGCTTTTATATGCACAGCTAATTTATTTATTCCTTACAATCATTATCCTACAAATATCTACCATTACATCTATACTATTTCAGTCCTTTTTAAACACACATTGAGGAACATGTTAAATTGCTGTTTTAACGGGCCAGCCGTATCGGTTGCAGCTGTCACAGAAGTATCAGTCGCAGAGTTACATCTCGAGCTTCCTAACTTCTCCATACAAGGAAGGAGGCATGTCAGGAGCTGCTGAGGCTCCTGTTTTTAGACTTACAGCACTAGGCTCATATCAGCAGCCCTTCAATGCAAGCTTGATTTAGCTGTGCACTCTGTTTACACAGAGAACACTAATTTCATGTCTAATAATATAAGACCATTTGTGTCGAGCACAATCCCTCTATCAATTACAAAGCTGCCTGCAGTTCAAACAATCCGCACACTTTCTGATAACAGTGTAATTCCCATAATAAGGAGATATACAGCAGCTCTGTAAGTGTGTGCTTGTTTTGTGTTATCTTTAATTCAGCTGAGGACTGGAAAGCTGTCAATGAGGATCTGCAGAAGTCCTGCCGCTACATTATCAAGAACCAGACCACCGGGGACCGTCTGAAGATCCGTGTGGTGGCCCTGAACGCCGGCGGCCGCAGCCCCTCCCTCTCCCTCCCAGAGGCCGTGCTGGTGAAGGAGGTCGCTGGTAAGAAGTGTTCACAAAGACATCTCAAAATGTGGTGCTAACAGAGTGTATGTTTCAGTGCAAACAATGACTTCTTACTCTGTTATTGACCTCTTTATGACCAAAAGCATGTCCTACGTTAAAGTGTCACATCAGAACAGATTTATCATATCAAAAAATAAGCTTAAAGACATTTTTTTTTAAAAATAAAAATACTTTACTTGCAATATAAACACTTTAAAAGTAGTTTTTAGGCCATTTCTCTATGAATTTCTTTCAAATGTTACTCTCAAGATGTTTGCCTCATGCACGTCATCAGTCTGGATCCTAACTTCTACACACTATCGAATCACAAACAGTTCTATTTTTGAAGTCCAATAAACGGGTATTCAAAATGTTAATGGGGTTATTACATTAAGAGACATGATCATTTCCATGTAATCTTATGGGATTAATCTTTCTTTCTCACGCTGCATAGTCTATTACTTCTGTAGAGTTAAATGCATAAAACACAAACTATTTGACCCAGGTCTGCTCTGAACTTAACAGCATTTTATCAGGGGGGGAGGGGCTGTAAAGTGCAGTAGTCAAACTGAAGCAGCTCAGCTATGTGTTCTCTCAGCTGTGCGTGTCTTGCTGGTACATACCTGCAGGGTTAACGGAATAAAACTGTGGCCTTCTCTCACGTTTCCTCTTTGACTAGACACAGTGATCCTACTAACCATAACTACTTACTTGTAAATAGAGAGGTTTTACTAAAGCCCTACACTTCAAAGTGTTAATTATAGATGTTATATCTAAAATGATTTGTGGTCAAAATGATGATGGGACCCAGGGGGCTTTAAAAAGACGAGCTGCCTTAGTTTGGCCCACTCCCAAATCATCCTTATGGGTAATGTAGAGCCGAGCAGGGAGGGACAGAAACATGATCCCGCCGGACTGGCAATATTTCAAACGTCCATGTTCACTGGGGGGCCACCACGTATTGCAACCACTCGTGAAAGGTTTCTGACAAAATTACCTCAAAGCTTTGTAAAAGAATAGCTGGGATGTCGCTGCTTATTAACACAGATGTTTGTGTAACAAGGGCTTTGCATTGCATTGTGATCCCTGTTAGGGCTCTGATGGAATGTCAGGCTGCACCGCCAGATCTGACAAGTGATCTGAGACGCGAGCAGGTGGGGGGGATGCTAAATTCCAGTGGGTGGTTCACTTGGAGCTCACTTCTCAGGTGACACCCAAATCTCATGACACCTCCAGAGATTCAATGTTTATTTTAACAACATGCCACGGTCTTTACAGGGAGAATGTTCATTAAGGTTAAGCCTCTCTTAATGAAGTGATAAGACTCCTAATATGCCGTATACTACATGCTCTAATATGCATCAACATTTTAGCTTCACATCACTCTCTTTTACTTTTTTAAACCAAATCATTTATGATCCAGGATATGTTCACACATCAGTAGCTTTCCTGCTTAATTATTTTCTGATTTTAATGAATTCTCATATGAGTAACTGAAGTACCCGGTGGTGCGTCATGAGGCGAGGTGTGCTTTCTTTATTTAGAGTCTGGACAATTGTTGCTATGCTGGACTCAGCAGGTGGTGCTTCTCACCAAATCACTTTTACAAATGAGTCAGGGGGGGCTTTGGTATCATTTCAAGTGTCACTCTGGCTAACTATCCTCTTGATTTTCATTTTATGAAGATTTAATGGGCTTAATACAGGATGATACATAGAGATGAGCCACCAGGGTAGATCACATCTTTGATATTATCTTACATCTTTATATTTGAAATTATTTTAATTCCCAACCTGAAGATTTACACCTCTTACATTTCAATGTACTTTGTTAGATCAACTTTTTGGTAATTCTACATGTTATCTTGCATATAGGACAACACATTACACCAGTGTCGCGGACCCATTCCGAGTGGGTCACAGATGTGTGAGTGAAGAAAAATAAAAAAGTCAAACTTTTATTTTGAAGGACCGAGTTTCTAACACTGTGCATGCAGTATGCGTTGGACTGGAAGTATCGGAGACCATAACCGGTTTTGAAAACTTCTGTCACGTAGTGATCATCTTCTCAATAAAACATCTTTGCTGATTTTTTTTCGAGTCTTCTGGCCTTTGATCAGAATCAAGATTGTTGCCGGAAGTCCTTTATACATCCATCAGTACAACTTCAGATAAAAATGAACACATAAGGAAATATGACCCCCGGTTTGATGATTGACAGGTCACAGAACAATGGGGGCTATCTACCCTACCCACAATTCACACAGACAAGTTCAGATGTCAGAACAAAGTGAAAAACAAATAATGGCATTAAATATTATTAATATGTCGGGTAATGATATATGTATGTATAATATGTCAAAGTAATACATTTATTTATTTTCTTCTCAAAGTGTACCAGAATGCGTAGTTTATATGTTAGTATTCCTAAAAATCTCCTGGGGGACAAACACCCCAGACCCCCCTTCTGGGGTGGGGTTTTCAGCATGTGTGCCTTTTTATGTTATACAGTTCAGCTTTGATTCCATCATCTCATTAAAATTTATTTAAAAGCATTCTTTACTTCTGTGAAGGGATATAAGGGATATATGCACTGTACTTCACTTTCATTAATATTGTATGCTGAAAAGCGTATATATATTACAGCATGATTTTTTGTTGAATAGATTTGAGTGGTTCAGATTTTGGGTCGCGATTTATTGTCAAAGGAAAAAGTGGGTCCGGAGGCCTGACCAGTTGAGAACCACTGCATTACACTAAACTGAGAAGGAAAAAACAACTGAAGAATAGTGAATACAAAAAAAAAGAATTAAGGCATTTAAAAATAATAGAGTATTTATTTTGTTAATTTTTGCAATATAAACCAACATGAAAATAACTCGAGTACGCTTAACGTATAAAAAGCACAAAATAAAGCACATAAGGATACAAACATACACATACACAAAAGTGAACTATTCCGCTGTCCATCACTCCTGTCCTCAACATTATGTGCAGCTTCTCCTTTTATTGACCTTCATATAATCTATTCTTACTTGTCTTCTATTTTGTGTCGCACCTTTAAATTATCATGCGAATAAAAAATGACAGGTTTGCATCACCCTGTGGACAGATACAGAGCTTAAGAGATAAAGAACTTTAAAAAAGGGTTACTTTTACAACCAGTGAAAGCACAGAGACACACTGATGGCACCAGTGAAAAGTCCCTGGCTAAAACAGGCTTAGATCGGCTCAGTAGGTTTATTGATTTCTTTAAGGTGTGTGGGTCACAAAAGAAAATAAGTCCTTTTGGTTCACTCCAGAAATCTCTCAACAGATCCTAACGCTCATTGTGTCTTTTTGAACGGATCCTCCAGTGATACTATAATAACTATTCATTGTTTTTCTTTGTAGATCGTCCCAAGGTCCGCCTGCCGCGCTACCTCAGGCAGAGATACGTCGCTCAAGTTGGAGAGAAGATCAACCTGACCATCCCCTTCTCGGTAAGCTGAAGATCAGTGCGCTTTTCCTTTAAATGCGTCGTGAATAAAACTAAAGCAGTTCTCCTAATTTTATTCTTTTTTAATGTATTTATTAGATTTTGAATTGAAGTTGTAGTGGTTTTCAAAGGGCTGCAGCCTGGGCTTCTTGTTTAAAGATGCTATAGATACTTTGTCTCTTTATTGCAAACCTAATCTACCTACGGGTACAGATGACTGACCTGAACCTTTGTGATTTTGAACCAGGGCAAACCCAAACCCGTGGTCTCCTGGACGAAGGACGGGCTGCCCCTGGACACCAAGAGGGTGATGATCCGCAGCACGGAGAGGGACAGCATCCTGTTCATCCGCGTGTCCGAGAGGGACGACTCCGGTGTGTACGAGATTTGTGTGAAGGTGGACGACTTCGAGGACAAGGCTCAGCTCATCCTGCAGATTGTTGGTGAGCAAATATCATAATACATCATAACTGCTGCTACTTCAATTAATAATAATAATGACCTCTTTAATTGACTTATAAACAACTTAAAAATGATGAATTCTGCCTATATTGCAATCATTTCATTACTTCTTTTAACAGAGTAACACATTCTAATTATAATATTGGTTTTAAAGCATTATACAAATATTTTACTAAAATGCAACTATTATTTGTAAAACAATAAATGAAGGCAAGTGGCAAGCAGTTATAAGGCTTTGTTATAAGTAATTCAAAAATGCTTCACAATTTGTTATTATTATTAAAATGATTTTAAGTGCTTATGAATATCAGTGCTTTAAGCAAATTATAACGGATAAGTCTGTTTTTAGAGCATTTTCCACGTGTTTACCAATCAGTTTTAGTTTGTGAGATTAAATATAAAAAACGTGCTTTTTGGCTGTTCCCAGAGCTGCCAGGTCCCCCCGCCAGTGTGAAGGTTGCAGATACCTGGGGCTTCAATGTTGCTCTGGAATGGACCGCACCCACAGACAAAGGAAACACAGACATCACAGGCTACACCGTCCAGAAGTCTGACAAAAAGACCGGAGTACGTTCACTTTTCTCTTTTACTGGCAGTGTGTGTGCAAGGTCATTATAAAGTGGTGATTATTGATAGTGAATGCTTCCTCTTGCTGTGTCCACAGGACTGGTTCACTGTCGTGGATCATTACCATAGACTGAATGCCACCATCTCTGACCTCATCATGGGCAACACCTACAAGTTCAGAGTGTATTCTGAAAACAAGTGTGGAATTAGCGAGGAGGCTACAGTTGCGAAGGAGGAATCCTCAATCGTGAAGATTGGTAAGTTCCTCTTTCATTGTTCATGGAATTCACCCATCCCAACTGTTGAGGAGTTGTGTGTTCAGTTTGGTTGGCCTGATTTGTATTAAACTTGATGATGTGGTGTGGCATAGGCCAGGGAAAAACCTCATTTTGTAGAGGGTCTAAATTAAAGGCAGATACACAAATTACTATTCACTTTCATTGACATTTCCAATAGGGGACTTTCAGTTATCATGTCATTGATACTACCCTAGCCTTCCAATTTAGTTTTTGACCGTTTTAGGACCACTTATGCTGCATTAACATGCTTCATCTGATAGCTAGTAGGCTTTTAACTCAGCCAAATAGTTTCAGATGTGGGCACATTTTTTAAATATTGTTTTAGGTTGGATCAGAAAATATTGGAAATGATTGATTTTGTGTTCTTTAAAGTGAATACAACGATTAATCGATTATCAAACAAGATTCCAGTTTTTTGTGTGTCAATTCTCTAATACATGAATCAAATCATTGTTGCTTGGTTCCTATGCACATTTGATTGATAATAACAGAATTTAACAATATATCTATAATTGACAGGGATGTAATTCTACAGACTTATCGCACACTATTGCAATTATGCTACCGACGTTTTAAAAAAAAAATACCAATGGGGGGGGGGGGGAAGACGCTTGGATATTTCTCAGAACTGTTACCTGAGATGAGCATGTTTAAAAATGGCAGACCTTGTGTATTTAATGCTTCATGTCTGTTTCTCCTCCTTCCCTCCAGGTATTGACTACAAACCTCCAGAGTACAAGGAGCGCGACTTCACCGAGCCGCCCAAGTTCACCACGGCTCTGAACGACAGAGCCACCACCGTCGGCTACAGCACCAAGCTGCTGTGCTCCGTCAGGGGGGTGCCAAGGGTACGTTCACAGTAACACTCTTTATGACCACTATCAACCTACAGTTACACAACAATAGCACCAGCATTTAGCCGTTGAACTCTGCTGATCAACTTATTTAATGAAACGTCCTTATTACAAATGTTATATTTGAAATTGAAAAAACTGATATTGTTCTCTATATACTACCTCTGCTTGCTTTGTTTGTCTTAAAAATTCCCAAGACGTGGCTTATGAATTCAATGTTACCAAATCAATTTGGCAAATATAAATGAAGTGGGCTTAGGCTTTCTGTAATTAATTATATTATATGGAGGGATTAATAGAAAACAAATGACTGCCTGGATACCTGGTGGTCTAAAAACGTTATAATGTGTGATTTATCCCAGCTGTGACTTCAAACTTCTGAACAATCTTGAACTCACTGTTTCCTTCACACCCACGGTGCCACTTGTCAGCAGCTGAAAAACCATTATGTAGGTGGTGAGTGGGCGTATTGAGATTTTCCCTCACTCATTCATCCTTCGCTGTCAGTGTGCTGGAGTGGAGAATGTGTGGGATCCTGGCCTTGTTAGCCTTTCTGTCTGAGCCTCTCGCTTCCTGTTTGGGCTCCTAATCCCACCTGCTCAACAACAACATGGTAGCATAGATGAGTCTTGATGAGAAGGCTAGAATAGGTATTGCTCCTGAAGCAGGAGAAGAGTATGATCAGCAGCAGGAGAAGGGGGGGAGTGTGTGACAGGTCAGCAGGGTCACATGTCAACATTCCCTCATGGGGCCCCAGGCGGTCGTCAGCATGTCAGTGCCATTAAAACTCCCAAACTGGGTGTGTGCTGTGTGTCCACTTCAATCAAAATGCTTTTTTCCAGCCATGTAGCACAACTATAATTAGAAACGACATGACTGCTTGTTCATTTGTGAACTGAAGCAATGATAACACATTTTGCTCACATAAGTCTGTTTTTTTTTCTACAGCCCAAGGTTATTTGGATGAAGAACCAGATGATTATTGGAGAAGACCCCAAGTATAGGCAGATCTGCGTCCAGGGTATCTGTTCTCTGGAGATCCGTAAGCCTGGTAACTATGACGGTGGCGTGTACACCTGCAAAGCCAAGAACACTCACGGAGAGGCCATTGTCAGCTGCAAGCTGGAGGTCAAACGTAAGTCAACATCAGAAAAACATACATCAACATTTTTTAACCAATAATGGATGCAAAAATAAATGTTTTCAGTTGAAGCATTTGCTTTACCAGTATTTGTATTAACATTTAATGTCTTTTTTTAACAGAGATCCCGGTTCCAGATGCAGAGAAGCAATAAGTAAACATTCACATTCTCACAGGTTAGAAATCATCAAATCAAAGGGCCAACCTTTAAAATATACATGATAATAAACTCTTATTGTATTATATGTTTCTACTAAAGTTATATTATGTTCAGTTGCACAGCATGAATATTTGTGAAATCCTTTGAAGGCCATAACAGCCCAAGAACATTAAACTGCTTTGGTTAGGTTGATCTATATGAGTCTTGAGGTGACATCTGCTCTCACCGCGACTTACCCTCCATACATGGAGGGCACTAAACTTGGAAAAGGTTGCTCCTGCCACTTAAAGAGTCCTAGAGGTAGCTCCCATAAATTCAATCTGTAAGGGCTCCTCGTGTACTCAGCGAGTTTGCTCACTGTAGTCACATTTCCTCGACTCAGCAGCAGCAGCAGCAGTTAAGAAAGTGAGATACAGCAGTTTATCTGCAGGTTACTCCCTCTACACCAACAGTTTAAACATTTTTGGACCTTTATTCTGTGTATTGTTGTAGTTGTATACTATCCAAGATAAAACAATTGCTGGATAAAGCTATTTTTAAAAGTGATTAAAACATAAAAAAATACATTTACTTCTATTTTGTAAGTGATTCTGATTCTCTGCTGTCTATGTATGTTACAGTGTTGACTCCTTTTTAACACCTGTTGTTGTTATTTGTTCATCTGTTGCACACCCAATTAGGAGCAGAAGGAATGAGGCCTTTGCAGCATAAGGTGTGTGACACTTTTAGCCTTTCTAGAACTGTCATGAACAATGTCTTGCCCCTTAAAACTACAGTTCATTTATGGAAATACGCTGAAATACAAATCAAGCAATACATATGCACCAAGTAATCAACAGTTGATTTGAACAATTTATTTTACAGGAAGGGGCTGGATTCCTGGAAGAACATGTATATATGGCCGGTGACCACACTATTGAAGGGTTGTTGCCTGTGACCTCTTGCCGAGTGTTACCCTGTGTTATGATGAACAATTGTGTCACTTTATGCCTTCATCGTTCTCTACATTATTAAGTCCACATCCATGTCCACAGTCTGCTTTCCCCCCAACGATACTGTCTACGGTAACTACTGTAAATGATCTTCTTGTCAGTCTAACTAGGTGTACAACAACTACATTTAACATCTACGTGTTTATATCAATAAATAATTTTATTTCTGGTTTTGTTTTTTTTCAATAAAGTGTGTTCTTTAAATAGAAATCTCCATGAAAAGGGTAACAATACAACTTGATATTGTGCTTAACATAACAGTAATTATTCTAAATACCATACTGTATGAATAGTTTTAATAATAAATGAATGAAATGCTTTAAAAGAAATTACAATCTTGCATTTAATTTATATAAATGTTATTATTATTGTAGTTTTGGTTTATATTGATTTAAATTAGCTAAAGCTGAAGTTCAAGAATTTGATAACACTTTATAATATGTAATTTCTGATATATTCCCTATTCATCCTAAAATTCCTTAGAAAGAATTATGTCATTTGGCACCAAACTAGAAGACATCCATGTATCCATTGAACATGCAAAATCACATGCACACAATACAATATTTATAACGAGTACATCCTCCAATAATAAGTGAATAATAAACTGATATTTACTTGGGTTTAAAGTAAACTCCTCTTGAAGTTAGTAGAGTTGCAAATAAATACTTTCATAGTTTACTTTTATATAAAATGCATTAAACACTGCTTCTGACAGGCAGCTCTAGAGCAGAAAGCTACTGTATCTCAAAATTGAGTACATCCCTAAAGTAACAGTCAGTTTCCTGCTGAACATGAGTAGCCCCTTTGGCAGCACCCAGGTTTAGAGACAGCTCTCTATTAAATTGGCTCGTACTGACCCATGAGTGCATCACAGTATGCCAGGACTTCCATAATATTCATACCAGTCTATAATCCTGATCTTGTAGCTATTTGGCCGTGGAGTTACTGGCATAGTGATGCAGGGCAGGAGGCCAGAGATATCCAGGTTAAAGAAACACAGGTTCACACATAGGCTGACAAAATTAGCCTTCATCTCGCTATGGTTAATTGAGGAACGACCGGTAAAATGTGCTTTTATGTTCCCTTAGAAAAACATAAAGATATATTTAGAAATCACAAAGGAAAATGGGGAAGAAATTGAATATCAGTGTTTTATCAGAAAACAAAGTGTCCCTCCCTCACACGACCATGTTTAGATTTTGGTTGCAGAAATCAAGTTTTTCAGGAGTACACCCCTAGATGTTCTGTGGAGAAAGCATAGACTGTATATATAAAGAGAAAGCTAGGGTGAGCTGCATGGTGAGTGACCCAGCTTTACAGTCCATTTGAGTGTGGCGCCCTCTAGTGTTACATCTGAACAATGACATCTACAGGCCTTGTGTTAATGGGAAGATTGAAAGAGCAGTTTTGTTAAAAATACATTAATAAGATTCTACCTCTACAAAACAAGAAAAGGAGGATCAACATGGTTAACTTTCCATTTGATTTACGATCTTTTGACACAATATCTCTGCCATTGTAAGCCTTAAACTTGCCCAATTTGTGTCATTCTGCTTTAACCTGTGGGCTAGGAGCCATAATGGGTCTCAGCCCTAGTTATGGTGCTCCCTGGATGCTGACTTGCTGCAATAGGGTCATGGAGCAAGAGACTCTGTCTAATTTAGGTCCTGCACTGAGAAAGTTTCAAACCTCTAATGACAACCATCATTTATTTTACTGAAATATAATGTAGGAAACGTAATGCTTTTTATTCAAGAAATATACAGCATTTGTTTTGAATTGTATACATGTATTACAGTTGCCTTGACTTTGATTTTCTTCTTCTTTGGTTTTCATTAATTCGGTTTCTTTTTTATTTATTTTTGTTTTTGGAGTTGTATTTGAGCAGATATATGAAATATGCAAGTGCCCGCAATGTTTATTTGTTGCTGGGTTTGTCCACCACAGTTCCAGACTAAAGTATTCGATGAATTACGCAGATGTTCATGGACTTAGCGAACTTGGTTTTTGGCTAGCAAGCTAACAGCTAGTACACTGATTGTCATAAAATCCTATACACTTACATTGATCATTTTCCCCGCAGGATATCATCTGAATCGTCATCCATTGTATGCAGCCAATACGTATGTTTATGAAAAAAATATGATTTCCCCATCCGCTGTAGTTTACTTTGTGTTTAGTGCTAATTAGCAATTAAGGCTATCCTGTCAACACACTTGTTTTTCAGAGGAGATTTTTGCACAGCAAACTATCTCAGATTCATGCTTTGCGTCTTGGGAAAAGTAGATCTGTCACAATACACTTGTTGATCTTCTTTTTGTCTACAAGGCACAGATAAATATTGGTCCTGTCTTATTCTGTTAATTTTTGAGGGATATGATAATTGTGCCACACTGATCACACATAGTGGTTGGAGTAGTTTATAATCTATTTAAGATTGTGATAATTCTACTAACACTACTGACAAAGGTCCAGAAGGCAGAAACGTTATGTTAGACAATTTGTGATGCTAAGCAAGAGCAGCCATTAGCATGTTAGCATCCCCAGAGCAGCTAGTATTTCTTTATTACTGTCATTTGTTATGTTAACTATTTTGTTTACATTTTATAATTGAAACTCATTAGTCTTCCTGGTTCACCTTTATGAAAGTTGCTTCAGGCTCGCATATTATCTTCTCTATCCTGAATTATCTGTGTTTTTGTGTCATTTATTGCTATTAAGTCCAGCACAAGGCAATCTCAAAATATCCTCTGGCTGAATTGGATCCCACCAAAACTTTTCTATCACCACTCCCCCCTTGAGCGGGAAGCTAATGAGCACAGCGGGATGGAACGTTCATGAAGAGGCAGGATGCTTCAGTGATGCAGCATCTCTGACTCATGTGGTGGTCTAATCGTTGGTAATGCACTGAGCACAGCCTGCCTGTGTTATGTCAAGGGTAACGCAATGAAATGCTGTGTCCTTCTTGAAGGGAGTCTGGCTGCTATTTGCTGCAGAGATTTTGGCAACATTCCCGGAAGGTTTAATAAGTGTAATGGTGAAACTGGCACTCTCCCTGCTGCCCTGTCATTGCTTTTCATTAACAAATGTTGCGCTGCTAAATCAGCTGCAGGACACTTTTCATTTGCTTGGGCTTGTGCAGTAAAGGTTGTGTGAGGATGTGATACTGTTATGCAAAGTTTAAGGAATTGTTTTCACATTTTGAGATGATTATATGTTACTCTATAGCTGAGGTAAACAGTGATTCCCACAAACCAGCCACATACCGTATGGATTTCCCCGGAGAAACCTGCAGTGTGATGCGGCTCTCCCCATCTGTCCAGTGACTCGGGTAGTCTATTGATTTCAGATGCAGAATGAGACCTCATTAAGTCTGTTTAATTAAATGAAAGCACTGAGTTGTTAAATTGGAAGGGATTTAAAACAAGGGAACTAATAAATGTTCCATCAAGTATGTTAGATAACATATTTTTTTCTAAAAGGTCACCTGGCATGAAGAAATCCTAAAATAAATGGTAAAAAAACATCTAAATGTCTAGTTATTGAAGTGAATTTTGTGGGACCAGTTATCTGAATTTTAATTAGGTGCCATTATTTGATACTTTTATGTATGAGCCAATACCTGAAAACGTATATTCTCATCAGTTTTAGCTGCAGTCTACTTTGTGTTAAGTGCTATTTAGCAAAAACAAGAGAAAAAATGCTCCAACAAGTATGTTAAGTTAAATCATTTTTCTTTAAAAGTATCATCTAACATGCTCAAATCCTGAAAGAAATATAAAAAAACATGTAAAATGTAAATGTATTGAACTGAATTGTGTGTCTACAGGCAGCATTAACACCCAGTGCGAGTCCTGACTTTCTTTAATTAGACAAGTCTGTTATGTGCCGTCATCCTTAATGAGGCAGTAGCAGTGATCTGTCAATCCTGTGGCTCATCCCACCTTCTGCTCTTTTAAATTATTCACTAGTTACATGATGGATGCCTGTAAACAAGGAAGGGTGGAACTAGTTGCCTTCTTTATGCTGCTAAGTCTGCTGGAGCTCTACAGCAACTGCTGCTGGCGAGAAAAATACAGAAAAAAACAACTTCCCATCTGTGGTCTGCCTGCCTCTTTACTGCAGCAAAACCAGCCCGAGCAGACCGGC
>NW_011343003.1:0-3439 GCF_000735185.1 Notothenia coriiceps | reverse complement strand
CACTTTCCTCCCTCCACTCGCTCTCTTCCTCCTGCTAATTCTCAAAGCTCAGCACTCCCTAGCTGCCTGTACTGAGAGAAAAAAGTGATGGAGCAAGAAAGAAAAGAGGAGGAGCACTGTTGTTAGTGCGCCACAGAAAATCTTACCCCCTCCCCTCTATACCCAATTGATGACAAGCAGGGTTTTTATTGAGTAGCTCCTCAGCCAATGAGTGAACAGTGCCGGGAAATACAGCAGTGGAACTGCACCGGCTCTGATGCTTGTGCTGATTTCAGTGTGTTAGAACAATGTTAATCTGTGTGAGTGTTTCCTCTGCTCTCTGCCTCTTCTGAGCACACGTCAGCAGCACTTTGAGCAAAAAAAGTCTCATTAGAGTGTCTGCTTTTTGGACAGAAACACCCCCAGGTGAAACTGGGACCTTCTGCCTCTGGGGGTTTGAGATGTCTTGTGAGAGTGGATGAACCAAAGTGCAGATTGTTAAGATTTTTTGTTCTTCCTGCATACCTGACCCTGTTCTCTGCTTCCACTCAGTGTTTAGGAGGCAGCACTTCTCTCTTCAAGGTAAGCAGCTTTATTTTTTTCCTTTCCTGTCCAAGACTGCATCATCAGTTACTGCGTGCCAGGTTGTCACAGAGGCACCTAGCCTCATTACACACATCCTGTCTGAATGTAGGAAAAGAAAGGTGGAAAGATGGAATAAATGTCTCAGGGGTAATTAGAGCAGACTGTGTAAGCGTTTTGCCAGTCGCCTCTCATTTTAGTTGAGAGTCTTGAAATATTATCAAATCTGCCCAAAGAAGGAACTTTTACAGTATGCCGGTCAGTCCTCACAACTCATCATGCAGTGCTGCAGTGCAATGTTACATACTAAAACCCAAATGTGTGTAAGGGTAGAACTTAGGATGTTGGTTTTTTTGCACTATACAGAAACAGCCTTTTTCATTTTTCATCATAATCTTGACATGAGGAATTTCATTAAAAGTGAGAAATACTGGATTTGATTTTACTTACTGGTAAACAAGCAGATAGAAAATAAGTATTTTTTGGGACAATATTTAACCGATTTACATTTGCTTTTTAGTTGTGTTTCTTGACTGGGTCTTATTTGCCTCTGTTTTACTATGACTTGATGGAGGACGAGAAGCTGCTCACTCACTTAATACAGTAAAAGCTTGGAGGGAGTGTGTGCAAAGTCAAATCTGCTGAGCCAGCAGGAGTGAAGGGCCCACGTCTGCAGAGCTCACTGTGCTTATGTGCATCTGTTACGCAAATGAATTTATGCCAAGTCCATTACAACCTTTCCTTTTAATATGTTTTAGTAAAAAAATGCCCTTGACGGTGATGGACGGTGATAAAGCTTTTGTTAAATGTTGCGCATTACAGCCTCTGATGGACATTTAAGCTTTGTTTCATTTTCTTGTCATTTAAGCAAACCCCCTTCTTTATCTGGCCTCACAGAGATCTCCCATGTGGATATTCCTCTGTTTTCTTATCGATTAAGAAATATTTTATATTCAGCCACAGTCCAGAGTTGCTCTGTGTTTGTACTGTGTGTCCCTGGGCTGATTATGATGCAGTGTGTGAACAGATCAGGTGGTGCAGTGCTTGCCTGATTCCCTAGGGGTGTTATGAGTACATGACTGGGACACTCCTGAGTGTGTGAGCCAAATGAGGACTTCCTTTTGGCTTCAGCAGAGGTGTATCAGGGGGTGTGTCTCTGCAGTATGTCCATACACATACACACACATGCACATACACACACATGCACACACACACACATGCACACACACACACACACACACACGCACACAGCTTTCCACTTCTACAATCTATGCCATGGTGCATTTAGCGCTGCAATAGATGGTTGATGGATTCAAAGTGACGTATCTTAATATAGCAGTGAATGCACTGAGTATGTGACCTGGCAATGCAATAAGAGAGCAGGCTTGTGTTAATCAATAACAATGTTGATTATGTTTCTCCTTTATTACCTATTGTATTAACTGTTAAGAGAGTCATGATTAAGTTACTCATGTGACAAATTAAAAAGGGAAATAGCCCAAGATAAACTACACGATGGCACAGCAGCACATTTGAAATGTGTTATCTGTCTTTATTGTAGACACGTTGAACTATTAAAAACATTATTCCTGTAGAAAATAACATTTTGTATCTAAAGTTATGTTTCTTTTGCTGAATTTGCATTCAGTGGTACACTGAGAGGATTAATCATTCTGAAGACACTGTTGCAGCCTGTGCCTGGTGTCATGGTGCTGAAGTCAGCGTTACATCTGTTAGATGAGATATATTATAGGGTGTCCCCTTAAAAATGGTTCAATACTGAGATCTTTGACAAATATATGCAAGCAATTATACTTTTTTGTTTTCATGCTAATATGCTAATGGTGTTGCTGTACGTGATTCATTGAGCTGGTCGACTATTTGGTCCAGACTCTATTTTCTGAGGAGTAATCCTTTCTGACTGTGATTCCCTGACTTTTAGCGCCACCATGTTGTCTACATAAATGGTTTTGAGTGAAATGTCTATGGATGGATGCTATAAGAAATGTTGTTCATGTGTTTCCCCTAAGAATAAAATATTACCATTTCGGTGACCCTCTCACTTTTCATCTAGAAACCACCATCATGTCAAAGTTCACATTTGCAAAAGGATTGGTTTACACTGGTTTATCTGAAAAAGGGCATCCCCATCAGCAGCTGTGAGTGTGTTTGAGTTGAGTCCTTAAGTAATGTTAGCATGCTAACACAATAAACTATAATGATATGCATCCATCCACATTAAACACATATACACACATACACGTATACACACATACATACATACATAGGCCTACATACATTGATCAGCATATTAGTAGCGTCATTGTGAGCACGTTAGCATGCTAATGTTAGCATTTAGCTCAAGACACCTCAGTGTCT
Organism: Notothenia coriiceps; assembly: GCF_000735185.1. Taxonomy (NCBI): domain Eukaryota; kingdom Metazoa; phylum Chordata; class Actinopteri; order Perciformes; family Nototheniidae; genus Notothenia; species Notothenia coriiceps. The sequence goes on along the minus strand of NW_011343003.1, from coordinate 499 downwards.
CAGTACAGAGTATGAGCTAATCTTTTTTCTCAAAGTAATGATAAACCTGTGAGTTGGATGTAGAAGAGTCAGAATCAATATAGATGTTTTTTATTTTTAAAGAAAATTCAGATTGAACATAGTAAAAAAATTTAAATTATAGTGTCCGTCCAAAAAAAAAAAAAAAGACTTCTAGTGAAAACCACCCTTGAATGATGGGTTAGTAGACTAAAAGCTTTAGGAATCCAAATTACAACATATAATAAGTACGCTGTATCAAGATTGTCTGCGCCGGAAGATGTGTAAGCTTTCTGCCGTCCTGATTTCAATGGGGAGCTCATTCCATCATTTTGGAGCCAGGATAGCAAACCCACGTGTTTTTGCTGATGGGAACTTGGGTCCCCCTCGCAGTGCGGGTGCAGCGAGCTGTTTGGCTGATGCAGAGCGGAGTGCACGTGGTGGGGTGTACGGTTTAACCATGTCCTGGATGTAGGAAGGGCCAGATCCATTCGCAGCATGG
>NW_011343002.1:0-737 GCF_000735185.1 Notothenia coriiceps | reverse complement strand
CAGCTCTGACTGGGGGGTCCCAAGGTGCTCCCAGGCCAGAGAAGAGATATAATCCCTCCACCTGGTCCCAGGTCTACCCCTCGGTCTCCTCCCAGCTGGACGTGCCTGGAGCACCTCCCTAGGGTGGCATCCTAACTAGGTGCCCGAGCACAAGTCGTTAAGTCCATCAAATTATTTCTTTACAGGCCGTTGCTGCACATTCAGTTATTCAGACAGACCTGCAGATTTGTGCGAATGCACATGAAGAGTTGTCAAGGAACTGCAACAACTTAAATGTCCACTCAGCCTAAAAAAAACATGAGTGCACACTCCATCAGGACATGATTCATAACTGAACAGATGAATCAAGGGGGATGAATGAAAATATAAGCTAGCTACACAATAGGTGGACGGTGAGTACAGATGTTGAGAACTGGGACACGTCTTCCAGTGAAATGTATTTTCCAAATGCAGGAGTCTTAGAGAAGGCACTGGCCCTTTTTCTGAGAGCAGTCCAACGTTACAACCCATTTTCAAAAGCTTTTGATGAATTATAATTGAGGACCAAAAATGGCTTCAACGATTGCAATGCTCAGCCTTAATTACAGCTCCTCCCTGACGGACTCTCTAATGTGCAGCCAGGTCACATTTCCACATAAAGTCTGAGAATATCCCTGCTCTCAGACGGCTGTGTGTGTGTGTGTGTGTGTGTGTGTGTGTGTGTGTGTGTGTGTGTGTGTGTGTGTGTGTGTGTGTGT
>NW_011343001.1:0-32338 GCF_000735185.1 Notothenia coriiceps | reverse complement strand
TTTGCGACCTCAGAGCGACGGACTAGTCGAGAGATTCCATCGCGCCATGGGACAACAGCTGGCCATCCTCACGTCTCAGCATCAGCGCGACTGGGACGAGCATCTGCCCCTGGTGCTCATGGCATGTCGCGTCGCTCTGCAGTCCAGGAGTCCTCGGCCTGTTCTCCTGCCCTCCTCATGTTGGGGAGAGAGCTGCGACCCCTGCTGTTTTGGCGTTTGGTCAGCCACCAGATTCCCTGGACACGCCTTCAGGGCCTGAGTACGCCAGGAGACTTCAGGACCGCCTTGATTCTGCTCACGCCTTTGCCCGTGATCAGCAGAAAAGTGCTGGGGTGAGACAAAAGCGGAACTACGACACCCGGAAAAGAGGGCAGCATTTCCGTGCAGGGGAGCTGGTTTGGGTCTACAGCCCCCAACGCAAGAAAGGCCGGTGCCCAAAACTGGACAGCCAGTGGGTTGGTCCGTGCAGAGTACTGGAGAGGGTGGGGGAAGTGGTTTACAGGGTGCAGCTGCCATCAAGGGGGAGAAAAGTGGTTCTCCACAGAGACAGGTTGGCTCCGTACCGAGGAGTCGCTTCCCCACAGGCCCCAGGAACACCGGGGTCCACAGCCGGCCCTCCAACATCCACACTCAGGTCCCCCGGCGAGCGGAACAGCAGTGCCTCCTCAGGGACTGAGTGTCCCCCCATTTTCTTTCCCCTTTCCCCGCCTGGGCCGGAACCGGCCACCCCAGTCGCCCTGCCGAGAAGGCAGTCACGACCCCCGGGTCGTTTCAGAGACTTTGTGTGTTGGTAAAGTTTTTTTTAGTGAGACCCCTTGTTTACGGTAGAGGGCAAGAATGTGCCCTGGTCTCACTGGAAGGGATGGTAGTCCACCCAGACCTTCCTAGTTAAAGTTCAGTGTGTAGTTGTAGTGTTGTGCTGGGTTTTGTTTGTTCCTCGTGGGCGAGGAACTTTGTAGTGGGGGGGTAGTGTAGCGACCCTGATAGGATTTGGAGGGGTGTCACTCAGGCATCCCCCGTCTCTCTGCCAATCACAGAGCTGCACAGTGAGGCTGGTCTAGGTGCGGGCCTGTGGTTGGGGGAGCAGACGGGGGAGGGCAGGAAGTTGTGACGTAGTCTGGGTTATAAATAGGAGTGTGTGAAGAGAGTGTGTGAGGTTGAACCCACAAGCTATCCCTGTACCTGTGATCATCTACAAAATAAGAGTTATTAAAGCCTAATAACTGGAAGCCTGTTTCCGACTCCATCTGTGAACGTTACAGTATGTTTATTGAGTTACTGGGTTATTATGATTATTCAAAATTGTACTAAAGTACAGCACTTGAGTAAATGTGCTAAGTTACTATCCACCACTGCTAAATAGTACCTACCCGCACAATATGTCTATCACTGAAACACCATGTGAGTCCTCTTGTGATTTAGTGCCATTGCAGCAGATCTGAATCATGTGTGAACATGGCCTTCCAATCGTCACGATGTATTTTACTGTTTCCCTGCAGATGCTCTGGACGACACCACCGCTTGGCTTCAGGCATCCAAAGAGGCTCAGTGTGACTGGGCTGACAGCCGCCCGCCCCCCCCCTACTATCCGATGCGTTTGGATCCTTTGATATCAAACGTAATGCAAATAAACACAGCAGAAAATAAATGTATACAACAATGTTACCTTAGAAAAGAAGAAATGTAGTAACAGTAATACTTTACAAGTTTAAGCTTAATACATTCATTAAAAGCATAGACTGTATTTTTGTTTAATACATTTTAATAAAACCTTCTGCATTAAAAAAAAAATGTATTTAAAATAAAGAAGAATTAAAGTAGTTTATATGTATAGCCTAAATATAAACCATAAAGACAATTAATTCAGTATATCTACCTTTAATATACTGTATATTGATCTTTAGTTCAAAATGTTGTGTAAAAAAAGTAAGTTAATTAATGTATATACCCTTAATAGTTCCAAAGAGGGGAGTTGTTTGCAGTGTAGGGAACAGTGCCTTGCTCAGGGACACCTCGGTAGCACTTAGGGTAACTGGTGACCTTCCGGATCCCAAGCCACCACCGCCAATCCTGCTAGTAATCCCTGTTTTGGAAAAATGTGACAGTGATCTTTATAGTGATTCAGTGATTTTTTAATGTCCTTGTAATCAAATACAGTTACCTTGTATATTATATATTCCCCCTCCTCCTCCTCCTCGTGTTGCAGCATGTGACACATTTGAGCGCATCCTGCTGTTCTGACACAGCCCTTTCAGATCAACTCAAGCACTCCTTCATCAGCATCATGTTTCAAATGTGTTCTTTTCTCCATGTTACTTAACACTGAATTTTGAGGTGGTCACGTTTGCCTTCGTATTGCTCCCACATGGAGTGAACTAGTGCAGCCTAATGTTTCAAACACTATTGCTATCAACTAGCAATTTCATCTATCTACTGTATAAAACGTTTTTTTATTTTTTTTTAAACATTTATCACTAATACGGTTCACCCCCGAATAAAATATATATTTGTCCTCTTATCTCTTGTGCTTATGATTTTATAAATCTATATTGTTTTGATGGTTTGCTGAGTTTAGGAGGTAACGACTGTACAGATATGCGACTTCTGTTAAATATAATGGAACATGATATTTAGGACTTTGGGGTGTAAGACTTCGTTTAGCTATTTGAGTGTCTTATCTATTATTTTTAAGTTTTATCCAATGGATTTTTAATCTTTTCTTATTTTATAAATTTTTTTTTTTTTTCAATTTTCAATTTACACGTGCCCCCTTCCAAATGCAACAGTACCACTTCTTGGCAACCTTCTTGTAGAATATCCAGTGAAACATTTGCCATGGGATCCGCAATGATGTCATCAAGATGTGTTAGTTTCTTTGTATAGGCTCATATTTACTGTGATTAACCCCCCCCCCACACACACACACAGACAGTGCTGATGGACCGCCTCGTCCTCGATGCCCCGGCCCAGCGGCTGCAGCCGTCGGCCCTGGAGGCATCGGTGCTGACCCTGACCAGCCCAGGGGTTTGTGGGTAAACTCAGGCAGTCCGTCAGGGCGCTGAGGGCAGTCACAGCAGGTAAGAGGAGGGTTTGGTTATGCATGTACTGGCTGTCACGGGGAACAGGTATCGTATCAGAAGGAAACCAATGGAGGTGACAGGAGGAAAGTAGCTTGTCAGAACAGATTCAGCTAACCTCATTCTTTCTGTTCAAGAGAAGCCTCGTCATGATTAGTGGATAAATGTGGAACAGCAACGTGTCATATTGGTGGTGCTGCAGCTGGAGCAGGATCTGCTGAGAGGACACATCTTTGAGCCACCCTGTCCACACTCTCACAGGTCAGGCTGAGCACAACAGCGGGACACATCATGGAAAATTATAATAATTCACATTTAAGTTTTCAAGTACTTAGATAGTTGGATATTGGTTATATTAATTATAATTTAGGGCAGGGTTTCTTGTATCTATTAGTTTGGGGATGCATCAATATTACACAACAAGAGCAACATGCCTTGCAAGACATTTTTCAGAAAATTCTTTCATCCATCGATGGATGCTAACTTTTTTACAAAAAAAACATTAAATGATTTAGTTTGCGCTTAAATGTGACACAAGAAAGCAGCAAGAGGAGCTGAAAGCAGAGTATAATTACTAAAATATTTGGAGAAATGTTCACAGAATAGTGCGGGATGTTGATGGTAGTATATTTTAATCCGTAGGAAAGAACATGCGTTATAATGTCCTTTAGTCTGGGTTATCACATGTCCACATGTGTTTTTAGGACTGTGTGCTGCTGCAGAGAGACAGCCTTCCTTCCTGCTCTCTCCCCCTCCCTCGGTCAAACAGGAGAGAGGGTTCAAGGCTTCCTCGGGGCGTTGCTGCAGGGCGGTCCCGGCAAAGCGAGTCCAGAGCAGCCTACCCCCCCCCGGGCTGGGGAGCGCAGAGCTCAGAGAGCGGGGGGCGGCCTTTGGGCGAATCGTCCACTTCAACAGAATTCAGTCCCTTCTACGCTCCCATCCTCAGGAAACTGCTGTTCCCCCCCGGGAGAGGCCAAGACCAGGGGGGCTCACGCGAGGCTGAGGGCGACCCAGACACCATTCCCCCCCACCGGTGAATGTTTTGTTACAGAGTGTTAATACTGTCAACAAGTGTTCAAAGCAAAGACATATACAGTCTGCAGCAGAAAAACAAAATATATATTATGATATATATCAAAACAATTTATAAATCAAAGCATGATCTTAACTATTATTGCATTGATGCATCTCAAACACACATTTCAACGCAAAAACATTAAGAAAACAGTTTAATGAAACATAATGAGTAACAGTTTTTAACCTGGACAAGAGTAGCAAGTAGTTTCAGTGCGTTACTGAAAAGAGTCATAACACGAGAGTGCTTCGGAAATGTTTTGGAAAAGGTCAACTAACTGAAAACCATATCTGTTGGTTTACTTCATCCCTCAGGAAAGGCATCAAGTACCAAAGATGATGCTTAGAGTTTGTAAATACTTTTAACATGTAGGGTTCTCTTCTTACCTTAATGAAGACAGATTTTTACCACGGTGAGAACTTTTTTCTGAATTCATCTTTTTTGCACCTTTAGTCACTAACCAAAAACTATACTCAGTGTTTTCCCCTTCAGTAGGTGCTATGGAAGGTGGTGTACTAAACAGGCTCCTATTTGTACAAATATTTTCCATTCTTCGGCAGCCACGATTCAATCCACCAAACAAATGAAAAATATAATTAATAAAGGATTTAAGGAATTACCGTTTTTCCCTCAATTCATGATTTAAAAAATATCCTGGGAAAACTATGACTGGATACACTTAAAATGACAAAAGCAGACACACTCAGAGCTTAAACAGCGCTACATGGCACTCTCTTGACCTCCTGGTCATTTTATGTTGAGCAGTTTTAGATGATGAAAATCAGTGTTTCTTCAACAATGCATCGTAAAAATGAAAATATAAAAAATATATAAATGAAAAAAATATATATGACTTTTAGCTGAGAAACACAATGTTATATACGCTGAACAAGCACACGTTTTGAGTACAGGAGACCCAATGAAATGGACTGTTACGTTGAATAAAATAAGGGATTTCTCAAGGTTTGGAAAAATAATTGGTGACATTTAAGATTGAGTTGACAACTCAACAACATATTCAACACATGTATAGTCATTTACAGTAAAAAGTTACTGTAGGTTTAAATGGGTAAGAGATTTGAGGATTCTGAAAATGTCATCAACACAGCAGAATGTTTTTTAAAACACCATTCCACAAATCAAATGCTTAGCTCTGTGATTTGACAATAATATTAATGTTTTTTCGTCAAACTTAATGTTATTGCTTTCAACTAACTTAATACAGTTGTGGGAAATCTGTTGACACAACATCTTTAATTAAAGTCAAGGTTTCAGTTTCTCAATGTGTAATCCAAACCATGGTAGGCACACATCAAGACTAATTGTTTGTTGACACTATACATTAAATGTTCTACTTCAGGGGAAACACTGAAAGTATAATTGTTGAATATTACCCAACATGTTTGTCACTTTACCTTTCAAACAGACAGTGTTATGTTTCCTTCTGTGATTGACTTTGAGCCATAATGCAAAACCAAAGCTGACAACAGACTTAATAGGGATTGTTTTGTCATTGTATTATTTAATTTTTCATTAATATAATATTGCTTTGAAATGTAAAACAGTATCACATTTTCATTGACAAACCATACTCTGTCCACAAACATGGGCAAATGTACAGTTTTTTTTCTTTTCTTTTTTCTCTACACATCGTTACATTTCTATTTTCTCCTTAATAACTCCCACAGTTTCTATCTCCAATAGACCTGAATCAATAGAAAAGCTCATGAATGGTCTACAGTGCTCTAAACATAACAGTACCTACATGACGAGATCAGAAAGTCACATGGAGGCCAGGAAATAGACTGACCCTTTCTGATTACTCGAGACAGGAGTGATACACGGGTCCCCTATAGCCGGTGGTGGTGGGGGGGTTACCTTTCGTCTGTGTGTTGGGGTTGATATGGGGCCGGTGGAGGAGCAGGGGATATACAGAGTGAGATCTAAATGTCAGAGTAGCTGTTTGGCCCTGCACGTTGCATTAGGCTTACCTCGCATTTCCTCTCTACCTCTTTTCCCTCCGCTCTGCCCTCTAACAACAACAAACACACTCACATCGGCTGCTCCCCTTCAACTCACAGCTTGGTATCCGGAAACTTGAACGACGGGGTGAGCTACACAAGGAAAACATTGATGTTAAAAAAGACTTGTACATGCACAGCCAAAATCATGCCACCAAAACTTGCTTTAAATAGCTGCTGCTCATTAAAGTGTAATGCCTTCTTTTTTTCATCCATACTAGAGCAGGTTGTCTTGGTGACACAGAAAATGGAAGAAATATACAAAGTGTTGGGAGGACAGTGGAAACATGGGGAGGGATGGGGATGAATCGCGCGGTGTTGGTGTCGAGAGGAGGGAACATAAAAAGCAAATGGCGAGATGAGCGAGGAGAGACGAGACACAGCTACAGTACAAACAGAGACTGCTTAGGCCAAGTGCATCAAGAACACAGAAACACTGCCAGCATGCATCGTCAGTGGAAGCTAACAGTCAGAACAGAGTGGCACCGCACACAGACCGTCTTAACAGTCAGTGGAGACGAGCTCAATGCCTCACACAGAAACAAGGACAGTGGACGGGATGTAAACAGCAGCAGTCCAAACTCCCATGAGGACAGACAGAAACCAGGCATACAGCAGGAGGTGCACACAGGGGAGGACCCACAGATACGCGTCAACTCCACAACGAGTATTTTGAGTCACAGTGCAGGAGGGAAATTCATTTTTTTCTAGACACAAAAAACTGTGTCATGTTCCCAGCATAAAAATCCATTTGCATTAACAGAGCAACATTTAGGATTTGGCTCTTTTTTTTATGTATTGGAATTAAATCTTTTCACTGCCGTTTATCTTCAAGTGACATACTTTGCATGTACTGTAGCTAATTCTAAAATTGGTGTGAAACAGCACGGACAGCTACCCATGTAATCATGATAATAGGATGCTATGTTAGGAAATGTGTGCCAAATTGTGCTCCAGGCTCATTAAAATACAAATGGGAAAATGTGTTTGAGGACGTTGTTTTGGTCGCGATTACCAAAATTGCGAGATTTGATGTCAGTAATGTCAGTATACTTTCTTTGGTGGTGTGTTTCAATGATTGGATCCTTCGTGATCCCTTCCTTAAATCACGCTTTCCTTTCAATCGACCCCGGTCTATCAAAAAGTCACAAAATGCACTTTATATTCTATATGCACCAAAGAAAATATGTTATTAAAAGGGATAGTGCCACGATTCAACACAGTGATATTCTTTTTTTTAAATTGACAAAGAAGATACTGTGATTACCATGAATGCTGAGAGACTGCAGGGCAGTCAAAGGCCAGAGCAACGACTCTCATATGGACAACACTGTACCATCAAGAACGTCGTTCGGACGGTCAGTCAACAAACACACCAGGAAATGAGAAGAGGCGTCGTCTTTTCAGTCTTTTAAAAGCAGGGGGAGGCGTGCAGTTGTTGGGTAATGATGATATCCAGCAAGGTGGGGGGCTTTAGTTGACTATAGATAACCTAAATGGTGTGTGTGTGTGTGTGTGTGTGTGTGTGTGTGTGTGTGTGTGTGTGTGTGTGTGTGTGTGTGTGTGTGTGTGTGTGTGTGTGTGTGTGTGTGTGTGCGTGCGTTCGTTCAGTTCTTGGTCCATTTGAGTCCAGACATCATCCGTGATAGGTTCACGACCAATCCAATCCATCGTGGTGTTGTGAGTATTGTACAAATGCGTAGAAAAACAACAGGTTGTTTGCTTCATGCTGCTGTTTTGTCTTTTCATTGATTTAAATGTCCGTCTTTCATCCCATGCTTATCAAAGCAGCCTCCTCTTAGTGCCTCACAGTGGTAGATGCCTGGTGAGACAGGACAGGCTAAAGATGGAGAAAGGAACAAAATAAATATATATAACTGTCTGTGAGGCAAAACCACAAAAACAATTCAGAAATGTTGAAATTAAAGGTGATAAAATAAACTTTAAAAAAAAGTTTTTACAGAATAAACGTTTGTTTTTTGCTATATCAAAATGACACGTTAAAGTTAGTTATTATATTGATACCACTAAAACGTATGTATGGTTAATATGAAGCAATGCTAGCAGCCAGCTAGCTTAGGTTAGCAACAATTTAATCTAATTCGAGCTGGTTAGAAAATAAATCCACATGCCAGCATCTCTAAAGCTTCTAAAGTGAGTTAATTGTAAAACCCATTTGTTCTCAAAGACTGCCGTATTATACTTTATATAGTTTAGAGTCACTTATTCCTAACAATAAAACTTGGAAGTCATTAAATCCCATGGAAAATTGGATTGTCAAGGTCAGTATATTTTAATAAATCTACTTCCATATGAAATATGTGTTATACTTTATACTGTACATAAGCATATCTTTGCTATTCAACTTGTTGTGAGTTTATGGATAACAAATAATTGATTATGGTCCTTGTAGAGTAGTTGACATATTTGAACATTTCTTACATTTTGAACCTTGGATATTTGTTCAGCCTTTGGATAGAGCCACGTTAGCTTTGTTGGTCTTTATGATACACTAAGTTAGCTGGCTGTTGGCTGCAGCTTCATATTTACTGTACAGACCTGAGAGTGGTATCAATATTCCTATCTCTCTGCAAGAAAAACAAAATGTTTCCTCTAACAGCTTAACAAACTGGCTGTTTTGGTATAATACACGTTTTTAGCTTACCCAATATTATCAAGTTTACAATTTCTGTACATTTAACAAACCCAATGTTAATCTAGAATAAAAGCTAATCAAATCATATGCAAATGCTTGTTTTGCCTGCAGAGAATCAATAAAGAAAAATAATGGTGTGAAAGAAGAAGAACAATAAAGATGCAACCTCTGGGAGCTATCGGGGATTTGGAGGCAGATGCAAGTTGCCAGGAGGAGGAGGATGAGGAGGAGGAAGAGGCAGTTTGGTTGAGAGAGCAGGTCCACTGTAAAATGAGATCAGTCCAGGATCATCCGCTCCAGGGCTCCGCCATCGGCTGCAGCAGCTGGAGGGTGTACCGAGGGGGGGGGCCGCAGGAGTGTTTTGTCATTGCAGGTAAAGAGAGGTCGTGTGGGTCACTGGGCGGGGCAGAGGGGGGTGCAGGAGTAGGCCGCCCTGAGGGATGCTATACCATCACAGTGAGAAGGCACGGGGCTCGCATGTATGAGTGTGTGTGTGTGTGACAGTTAAATAAAGACCCAGATGCAGGGGGGGAGAGGAAAGTACGAGGGAGTGCAGAGGGGCGGCTGCAGGGGTCCGGCCTCAGAATATGGTGGTCTCGTACTTGGTGCTGACGGGGCGCCTGTGGGGGTCCCGCTGGTCCAAGAGCCAGGTGGTGCTGCCCATGGAGTGCATGTCTGCGTCCATCTCCAGGGGGTCCATCTGCCGGGGGGGAGGGAGGGAGGAGGGACGAGAGGAGGGCGTGAGACGAAGGCCACAGCGCCACACTGACAGACACAGAAGTCCTCGGCTCACACAGGTGCACATGGATTAGAGGTGGGGTCCGGTGATCGTGTTATAATCACAGACACTCAATCCACAACATGGAGGATGTCTGACAGGAAACACACTCTGTGAACCAAAGCTACCAGCCTCTGGGAGTTAAACATATAAACTGATTAGTAGTTCAAAAGCAACATGTGCTCTCCACCAGCGGGACAAACAAACAGAATGTAAGTGATCAAAACACACATAATTGACACTGATTAACTTGTTATGAATTAAAAATGGTTAAAAGTAATCTCAAGAAAGGTTTCTAAATGTTAAGATTCCCTATTAACGGAAAACCACATGTCTTAAAAAGACAGAACTATAAAAAGTGACAGAAAACTGCTAAAACCATCCACAAAGACAACTTCCACCATCTTGACCCTAATTGACACAATTGAGCAAACCGTGCTAATAAAGGCTAATATAGAGAAGGTAGATCACATCAAAAGACCCTCTCATTGCAACTACAACCCTAACATGTCAGATGAAAATGAGCGATGGGAAAGTAAAAGGATGAGGAGAACGTTAATGGAGGAAAGACTAAGAACCACAAAACAAGGAGACAAAGCCCGCTGCGGCACCACAACAGAAACCAAAGAGGGGGTGGGGGGGTGTAAGCAGATGTGTGAGGTGATCACAGGTTGAATAGAGGAAAGGAAAGAGAAGGACCTGGACTCTGGGGCTAACAGAGTGCAACGGGAGGAAGGAGGGGCGGTGGGTAGTACACGTGTGACAGTGACAGCAGCGGCATTCGAGCGGAGGGGCACCCTGGGAGGCAGGAGGACCAAGAAGACAAGAACAAAGACATGTTAAAAAAAACGAGAGTAAAAAGGAACAGAGAAGACTTAGTGGTAGCAGTTTATCATTGTGCTAAGGCAAAAATATAGTATTTTACTTCTTGTGTCTTGGAATAGTATCCTAACATTTATTTTAGCTAATAATCTTCCACTGTAACGCAGGTCTATCAAGCTTTCTCCTGGACAATCAGAGTGTAGGACAGTTTTCAGTTCATAAACACAAACTATTACCAACAATATGTTATATATGTAATATTCTCAATTACCTTTCTGTCCACGACAAATACAAGACAATATGACAGCACTGACATCAAACACTTACTGTGACTATATCAACAAGTATTATGATTGATGTCAAAAACAAGGCTAGAATGTAGATTTAAAAAATCTAAAATGTACAGGATAGGATTACACTGCCAGTACACAATAAGCAGTCAGGATGACTTAGTGTATCTTACTCAAGCCTAAGTAGGAAAATTAAGACTTAAATAATTCATAACTCCATTTTGTCCATATCCTCATCTGCAGGATGTATTCTTCATCCCTGTCATGCAACATGACAGGGATGAAAAATACATCCTGCAGATGCGCTGGTCATCTTACAATTTTTTTTTACCTTAATTAGTGACCCATTTTTGTCTCTTTCTTAAACAAATATATAGAGTAGTCATATTAGCAATCTGACTTTACTAAATCAATCATTAGTGGTATAGGCACCTCCAAACATCAGAACAGAAATGTTTGTGGCCATCAAATTATGATCCATTTACGGTACTTCCTTTACAGTAAACTAATGGAGCTATCACTAGCTTAATTAGCTAACTAACTATATTTTTACTGTGCAAATTAGTTTTTCCTAGGATGGCAAAGACATTAACCACGTGCTCTGCCTCTGAGTGGCTTACCATGATATTCTTACCCTTAGCCTATACCTATATGACCCCTCATGCCACCACTAAACAATCCAAATAACAAAAGGCAACAACTTCAAAGCCAATCAGAGGCGGAGCAGGGTGGGCCATGCCTCCGACTACCAAGGAAAAATAAACTTGAAGGCAACGGATATCCGGGCCAAGATAATTCCTGATAAGCAACTTGAGATGCAAGAATGGACTCGAGAGATAAAGCCTATGACTGGATTGTTTCACAAGTAGCCAGTCAACACAGCAGTTTATTCTTTAGCCAATCAAATACATCTCTGTCAGAGGAATTTAAAGTGGTAAATATGTAACGGTTATCATTGCAAACAGCATACACGCTGTGCGAGAGAAGGGCTTATCTAACTGTCAATCTCTCATTGAGAAACATTTTAAATAAATGTGTGGCTGTCACAGTCTGTTCAAACCAACGTTTGATTTGGAAGCCATTACAGAGCCATAAAAAAACCCTTAAAAACTAATTGAAGCAGATAGGCGTCTCCCCCATCTCAGTTAAAACTTAAACAACCAGCGAGACTCATTATGCAGATCTGTGATTACTCCATATATTATCCTTACAGGCAGGTAGTAAAACAAAGTGAATTGTGTCTATGTGGTCTAGCAGTGTGCGTGCTCCCGGCTGTGCAGCGAAGTCAAAGCATCGATGCACAGCTGAGGCTATACGTGAACATTTACAAAAATCGCTTGATCAATAGTGAAGAAGCATAGGTCTAACCACCAGACTTCAGGAAGTCCCAGAGGAAATCATATACCCGCAACAAATAAAAGTATTCATTCATCATGTTTCACATGTGCAAAAAAAAAGAAGAATTGTGCCTGTCCTGAATGACTAAGCGTTGAGGAGTGGGCGGGATGAAGTTGCCAGCAAAGTCATGACTCATCACAACACACAGCAAATATTCCTCTCTAGGTGGCCCGTTGGGGATTAAGTCACTGGGAAAAAGTCGGTCATGAGATCTGGGTACCTATTCTTAATTATGATTGTACAACTCCATGTTTCCCCCCACCCCCCAATTAACAACTAGAGCACACTCACACGCTCACAGATAATAGGTGCACACCATGTTTTTCCTGAAGAGTTGTAGGGTGGTACTCACTGCTGATCTCCGCGTGCTGTTCCACGAATGAGACACAGGGCGGTTGGTTTTGGTCTCTATGACCTCCGAGGGCAGAGATGTAGGCGGGACGTAGTGTCTCGCCCTCGACTGCATTGCCATCTGATAGGCCACCTCAAATGCCTGCCCAAGGGTGAGGATGATCTCATATGTCTGTGTCTGTGTGGAGGAAAGAAATATTGTCGAAGAAGTGTGTTGAAATCAAATTCACCCCCGAATATAAAGTCAGGTCAATCATTTTTAATAAAAGTTAAACATCAACCTTTGAAGCTGGTGTTAAGTGACACAAAACAACGGGTTTTACAACACGTAAATGACACAATCACCACTACACAACAACAGGCGGCTCAATAGAGTATGCTTTTAAATTCAATACTTCAATGGGCATGAAAACCTTTTATGCTTGGCTGAAATTGAATGTAATTATCTTTAATTATGTTTGACACTCATTGAAGCAGTGGAGAACTTTAAGAAGGCTAGGAAGAAAGGACTAGCAAAATCTTTCAGAATTGGGCTTTTCTAAATGTAATTCAGGGTTGTCCTTTTATGCGATTAAACTGATATTTGCACGTGTTGATCTTGACGTGGCATCTTGTTATTTAATTTAACGACCTTAATTAAAAGCCTGACATTTCATGGACGTGACTAAACATTTGGTAATCGTTTTTTCGTACCAAGTAGTTCAGAGGATTAAAATCTACTAATCATCTTCCAATGACTTATGACTTGATCAGAGTAACCATTATTTTCTTTAGTTTCTAAATTCCGGTTTTCAGCGATTAATTGTGCTTCACACAAAAAAAGAGCCATGGCACACAAAAGCGCTGCTCTTCACATTGTTTGGATAATAACTGTATAATTATATTTTGGTTCGTTTAAATATCATGCACATATTTAGGGAAAAGCTAAAGCGGTGTTAAAAAAAGACATTCTGCACCAAGGAGCAGTCGTGTTACAAATGAGTGAAGATCAAAACCGGTGAAAACTTTGATCATCATTCAGTAAAACAGATTCCCTGCAATTATGGGATGCTTCACAGTGGCCCACCTGCCAAAGATAAAAGATTGTCTTTGACCTTTACAGAACATGAGACACGAATTACAACATAATCTGTGCCTGTACATAAAAATGCCATGCATAGCGGGAGAGGAACTTTAATCAAGCCATTTGATGAATCAATCAAGGGAATAATGTCCACAGTATGCTGCATGTGGTTTGACTGCAGGATAGCAGACAACCCACAAATGGCACTTTGTTTTTTCGAAGTTATGGTGGAAGGAATTTTTCAAAAACTCAAGAATGATGTAGAGATTTTTGGGTTTCCTCGATGGATTACACGTAACAGTTACAGACATATCTATATTATTCTAACTCTAACAGGATGCACTTACCACTTCCACTGTGCTGAAGACGTGACAGAAGTGGTGTCCACTCTTCAGATCCTTGGTAATGTAAGCAAAAGTGCAGAGGTCATCCGGATCTTGGGCGGCGCACGAAATGTTCCTGATCTCATGCTCCGCCACTATAGTCTAATGGAGAAAGGAAGGAAGTGAGTTCCTACTGGAAATCAAGCTCTAATGGAGACTGAGCGAGTCCACTGCAATGTTTGCGGACAGATCGATACACACTGACGCACACAATCTTATACACACACATACTTTCACATTACCTTCGTGGCTGCATCAATAAACTTGACCCCTCTGTATGTAATGGACAGTATGACTACTGGACCCTTTCTTGAATCCTTTGATTTCTGTAATGGACACAATTAAAATGTGAGTATAAACAACAGGACATGCATTTGGCTCTCCCTAACAAACAGTGCAACAATAATGTAATAACAGAGATATTCTTTAGGAAGTGATTATACAGGGAAAAGTAATTGTCAGTTGTATTTGTTCTTGTCACCTTGTTATTTCATATTTTTGTTTTTTATCAGAACAATGAAAATTAGAAGAAAAAATACACATCTTTGTTCAGTAATACTTACCCTAATTTTAGCACAGGCATCTTGTGTGGACTCAATCCCTCGTAGATCCCTGATGATCATTGATCCTAGGTACTGGGAGAGAGTCGAACACACATATCAAATCAACGATATACAATGGAACCACTAGATGCAGTATTTCAAATTAAATATCCCTGTCAAACTATGTTATGCAATGGCAGGTGGTTCTGTCATCTATATTGTATAGAAACAGTGTCTCTGCCTCCAAGCTAAAGACAGGAAAAAGTGACTTACCAATCTTATTATCTTACTTGCCACCGGATAACTCAGCGGTTAGAGCGACGGCCCATATGCAGTCACTATAGGCCGGTTCAAAATCTAAACTGGCCGAACAATCCATGCAATTGTCTCCCCTTCTGTCTCTTTAAGACAGAGGGGAGGACTTAAAGTGTCCCTTTCACTCTAAGTTCTTCATATAGGCCCGAAAATACCTTTTTTTTAAAAAGTGACTTACGGTGGCCTCGTATCCGCAGGAGTCCATGATGAGCTTCTCAGGCTGGTGATGCCAGGCGGACACCGTGGCGTAGGTAGCAGACTGGCTCGGAGGCCGAAGGTTTAAACGAGAGTCTTTCTGTCGTTCACTCTGTCTGTCCTGCAGGGAGGCAAAATCATTGGTTGGAAAAAACACAATTCACATTTACTACATAAAATAAACAAAATGATTCTATAAGGGGCATAGGAACTGATATTTCTATACTTCCATATCCAGAAGCCATAATAGAGATCTAGCAGGTACATCTTGAGGAGGTTTTACATCAGTCCCCCCTCTGCATCTACCTATACTCAGTTTCCAGTTTATTAGCTATATAGCTAAAACGAATTCAGTCAAATACAACCGTAAATCCTTCCGTGATATAATTGTTTTGATGTAACATAAAATACAGACAAATCATGTTGATGTAAAAATAATATAAAAATCCTTATCCAACACTTTCACACATGTTCTATTAAATCCAAATATATTAAAGAGATAGCTACACAATTATGAATGAATCAAAATCACAAATATTATTGTGACATAAAATACTTTAGGACAGGGACATCCTCTGAGTTTCTTCTGCTGGGACACTTTTCTTCACATATGCACACCTCAGTCAGTCAAGCAACACTGATGTGTTCTGAGCACATTAGACTTCTGACTGCTGGGTATTGGTATGAAGCCAACTGAAGCCTGCTCGGTCAGCACTTTAGTGTGGGTCCTGTGTGATCTGTTGTTATACTCATAAATATTCATGCACATGACTGGGCTCAGCTCTTTCATAAATCACCCATCAGAGTAAAATATACTACTGACAATTATCCACTAAGCATTTATAAAAAAGATAAGTATTGATTTAAAAATATAATGGCTCCTGAGTGGTGGGGGTGTTATCTTTGTACGTGTGTCTGTGTTTTCTCTTGGACCTTAGTGAGTAGGAAATTAGTCATGCCAGATTGTTTGTGCATAATGTCGTGGTTTGACCTTTAGTAAATGATAACCTTTGATTAGTGAACAATATTTAATATAGAAACCCAAGAAATTCAGGGAAGCACATTAAAACCCAATTTATACCAGGAAATGAAATGCTTAACTGAATTTGTATGTTTATAAAATGTTTATTTTTTTAATATTTCTTACATCAGAGCAGTTGAGGGTGAGTTTAAATGGAGCCAAAAACCACAATGCGCTAGAAAAAGTAGGTTAACTTGCATGCTCCAAGCTGAACTTTATGGATTTTATTATGGAGATCTAATGTGCTGCAGTAGCTAACAGATTACTTGAACAGATATACTGTATTATGGCTAGATTGAAAAAAATTGCAGGTAGAACAATAATTCATGACTGTCATGTTTTAACTCTCAGTGAAAATATTTAAATCGAAATGAACGATCTTATTCAACGACTTAGAAGACATAAATGAGTCATTTAATTTGACATATTTGAAGAGTTTTGTCTGAGATAATGCAACACTTGAAGACTTCAGAGTTCATTACCTTCCATAGGAGTAATGTTATTACATACATTTTTCTATATTGTGGCATCAAATTTGCAACAATTATTTTTCAATAAATCCATATCACCATGCATTGATAGAAGTCTCTTGAGGTGATCTAGAATATGTTATTTTACAGTCCTCCCCTTTTGTTATGTAACCCTAACTCTGCAGTAATCCTACCTTGTTCTAATTTTCTATGGCCTTATCCAGACAGATATATTAAAAAGATAGCTTCAAAAGGATGACCGGCCACTCATATAATCTCACAGTGCTGTACTTTACATTGTCACATCGCCTACCCCCTTAGCAGTTTTTCTTTTGCTACAGTCTGATGGTTGTGTGGCTCTTTGTGTTTTCCCACTAAGATTGAACTCAACCATGAAGGTTTATTTTTGCAGAACTACTCTGCGTTTGAGAAAATGTGAATACAACTCCAGCAACAACGTGTGACAAGACACCCTGACACATCTAACTTTGAACATCATCCTCCTCTATTATTCAGCCAGTCGCTCACCCAAAGTGTGCTTGGTGTTTTTTTCCCAGAAGACTTTAAAAGTGAAGGGAGTTGAAACTCACTACAGAGCGCGGCCTCTCGCTGTACGACCGCAGGGAAACGCTACAGTCCTGATCCACCGCTCTCCTCCTCCGGTCCGACTCAGTCAAGGGCAGCAGCATGTCCATGGAGCGGCTGGTGTACGGGTCCATCTGACTGAGGGGAGACGTGTTCTGGGACAGGAGGTCATGGAACTGCCACACAACAAAAGAAGACAAACCCACAGTCACACAAAAGCCTAGATTAATTATTTGACAGCACTGTCTACATGGGCTGGTTTTCCTGATCTACATCCAAGCCTAATCCCCGACAAAAGAGCCTCTTCCGTGGAGATTCTCAATTCTCTTTAGCCCGGTTTAATCTGCCTGGGAAATCAGCCCTGAGTATTTAACTGTTGTGAACATAATGATATTGAAGAATCTCATTCCAAAATTAGATATCCGCCGCTCGAAAAAAAACAGTGGATTCCATTTTCTCACAAAATTATGTTGGCATAAAAATAAAGCTTGTCCAGAAATGTTGTTTAACTTCCATCCTATGCTTTTTCAAAAGTATTTATTATAGACATCATTGACACTAAATATGGGTTGTATTGAAGCCATAAGCAGAACAGCCCTTTTAATTGGGCATATTGAGCACACCCAACCCATTAACCAAATGAGCTTTGACTGTTATTCTGCACTTAGTTAAATAGCAGCACTAACAATGATGCAGTCTGATTAACAATGGTGGTGCTTTAGGTGCTTTGGAAAAAATGATATGCGGACTTTGCTCTGTTTTTGTAGATTGTAGAGCAAAGTCTAGTGTCAAGTGCCACCTAGTGAAAAGCGAAATACTGTGACTGGCAACCGCATGTTTCAACCTGTATTTCCCAAACCACATGTAAGAATGATGTTTAGGGGGGGATGCGTGTGTCAAACCAACAAAGGGCTTGATTTTTTTATTTAAGTCTGTAACTTTGACAACTAGACAAACATCATTATTTTGGGACAATCCATGATCTTTTTACGAAACCTAACCAAGTAGATTTGTTGGCTAAAATACACCAAGGGAAGTTTTTGTTTTGTTTCCATTTGTGTTGGAAAACCCTAACCCAGGTAAGCCAGGTTTCCGTCATATTGTAAATTGAGGATTCAGTTTATTTCTATGGGAAGGTAATTTTTTTTACGAGACAGTGTTAACATTTCCACATCACCAGTCTTACCATAATTGGGGACAGACGACGGGACTTGGACGGAGCCTCTTCATAGGGTCTCTCTGCTAGAGAGGCGATGATCCTCTTCCTGTGGCCCAGGGCACCAATCTTTATAACCTGGAGAGGACACAACATAAGAGCTTCCAGTGCATTGTCACATTGCATACACAAGCATTTACTTAGAGTAAGCTAATGGAGATACATCCTAAACACACTGACAGAGTTTGTGGCATGCAACCCTCACTGGCAGGCATCCACAGGCAAACAGAAATGACGCTCGTCAATAATTCAGCCTCAATCTGTTTTGCCGTAAGCTTAAAGTACAGCGCTGTCTCTTTCCTGGAAGACCCTATAATTCACAATCCATTTTTGGAAATGGTTCCTAAATAACAGAGAAGAATTTGGCAATTTACAGGAGGATAAGAAGTAATATGCAAAAAAACGGATATTCAAAGGCTCCATCGAACAGATCCTCTTAATTAGTCAGAATTTCAATTTGTTTTTTCATTAACAGTATTTCACCACTGCAAGTTCCCCTGACACACGCATATCCACGATATCGCTGTCTCTTTAAATATTTTACAAATGCCAGATCCGCTTGTGTGGATAAGACCCTCAAAGGAGGGAGCAAGGGTTAATTTACTGTAGTCAAAACTCATTATCTTAATTCTGTATATTTGCATAATTGGCTATTAACATTCATGCTCATCCAGTAAAGGTGGATGTCGAGTGATTACTGTTACATTCGCAATTATGTTGCAGCTGCAAAACATTCTATAACAGGCTCGTATGACTCTTTGTCTGAAGGCTTCAATTATGTATTCAGTGAGAGTCGGAGGCAGATGAGGCAACTGGTCTGTGGGCTGCTGCCGTTTCCCTTTAGCAGGATCCCAGAGAGACCAGTGTGCATGAGGTGTGTGAAAGAAGAGAGCATTTAAATACAAATAAAGAGCCTTGGGATTATCTGAGAATGTACACCAGCTCATAGATCAAATATAAACTTCATAGATGGTTTATCCTAAGGTGCTGAAGAGGATGTAGGAAATGTAATGAAATGGGAGTCCTGCCAGGAAGCTCACAGGCGGCTCTGCACACTGAAAGTAATGTGCTCGGCTCTCACACCCATCTTTCTTTACTGCATCGCCATCGCAGTGTGCTGGACTCCTTCCCTCACATACTGCATATACAGTGGATTTGGCTGCTGCTTTCCTGCTGTGCTGATCCTGCAGCTATGGCTGGTTTCTGCCATTTTCTTTGTGTTCATCACATTGAAACACATAAAGATGCAGAGATAAGTGGGAGAAATATGATCTCCTTAAACTGCCGTCTGTGAGTGCTTATCAACCAGATCAGATCATCTGTTTGCCTGTCAAAACATCCACAATTTCATGTCTACATGGTGCTTATTACCAAGCCCGTATGTCATGATAAATTGAAGATTAAAGAAACGTCAGGAAGAGGTAATTTTGTCGCAAAGCATGATAGATTTGTTTCTTTCCTGTCCAGTTAATCATGTTGATTTATCTAGGGATCCCATGACGACGCTGTAGTCTAAAATAAAACATTGACGCACAGAGACAAATCCAGACCTGCACACAAACAAATAGCTAATTGCGTTTCTTCAAAAACCTCCAATGCAAAATAAATAAGTCCTCTTTGTAATTACCAATTATCATAAAATGTTACACAATTGAGATAAAAACTAAATAAACGTATTAATTTTCCTGTCACCTGTCATACGGCTCCATAATTCACATTCTATCAGTCAGTTACTACTCAGCGATACTACAAATATTTCTGCTATAGTATTATGAAAAATGCTTCAATAATTTGGCACTTTTATTACTTCAGCATTGCATTTTAAAGTTTGTATCAACCTCAAACATGTTCTATCAACGGAGACATAATTGTAATTAAGGAGATGATTCATAAAGAGACAGTCCCTCGTCATAAGACACTGAACATTTTGTTCTCCTCCATTGACATCGAAACAGTGAATAAATGTAAGAGACGGCTTCTCACATTGATAATCTCCAGCTCCCAGAGGTTCTTGACACACTCCAGTGTGCGGTAGCCACTAGAAAGAAAGTTGGGCAGATATTCATGCAGGCCGAGGCCGTCCAGCCAGGACACAAGAGACGTGCTGCCATCACAGCCCAGTGCTTTCACCTAGAGAGAAGGAGAGACGCATGTCTTTTTGCAATGAAATGTAGATGCTTGTTTTCCTTGTCACAATGCTGATGTTATTATTTAGCTCAAACAACTACTGTGGCTGTTTGCAGCCTTACAAAGCCTCTAGCATTATTGTTGCTTAGACTTTTACCCTCCACAATTGCAGGCTTTTAATAAATTATTAACATTTAGCCCTGGCTGCCAGATTTTCATCTACAACCCATGTGTAGCCCTTTCAGTATAATATAGACAAGTCGTAAATATCCAATACTACTTGTAATGCATTTTGGGGGTAGTACTTAAAAATGACTGTTAGCAATATACTGCAATAAGAAGTCATAATTGAAGTTTTTTTTATGAACGTGTTTACCCTTAAATCTATGGTGTCAGTGGTGGAAACATTTTATTTTTCGATGTTTTTCATTTAAACTCTAAGGAACCACAGTATCTCTTCACAAGTGTAACCTTTCTCCCTTTACTGTGTTATCTATTTTTATTCATATGTCCTATTTTTGCAAACATGACATCTTGACCTTTGTCGCTGAGACACAGTCAGTCATCCCTCAGTGCCGAGGTTAAGTTGTGATGTTAAGTACCTTGGGCAAGCTGCGTGCCGCATGGAGGATTTTCTTCCTGTGTCCTGGGTCAGTGATCCCGACGTCTCTGAGATCCTGGTCCTCCATCACGTTACTTCCCTACATGTGCACAAACGCAGAACACACACACAAATAAACACATCCACACACAGACACACACGCAAACACACAAACACAGCCACTCATACACACACACACACACACACACACACACACACACACACACACACACACACACACACACACACACACACACACACACACACACATGCATGCAAACAATAAAGACATAGACACAAGCACATGCACAGACAATACACAATATGGACATACAGTAATACAACACATTCAAATAATCAGTTATCAATTATAATATACTGTATATCAGTGCAGCTATTGAAAGGTCTGCAAACATACACTGGCATACAGTATTTACGCACAATATACTGACATAATACCATACATAAGACCATAGGCCAGGGAAAGTATCATGACTCTTTCTACACTGTAACTTCTGGGTCAACATTGCAGCAAACACACTTGCTTGTTAGTACATGCACACACACATACAGAATATGCACATCTCTGACACAAGCAGTAACAGCAGAGTGGGAGGACAATGAAGTCAAATAAATTGTGCATGCCAAGAGTAATCAATCTGAACTGGTGCGACTCAGAGGGAACAAAGCCTTCATAGCTGCAGCAGCATCTACAAGATCCCTGTGTTTCATCGAGGCACATCGAAATATTCCAAGAGGAACCAACCATTGTTCTCTCCAGTTTGTTACAATTCCTTAAGTTAGGACATTGAAACAATGGAACAACAATCATTTTCCACCTCTTAAAATCTTGACTTACAAGAAAAATTATTGTTTATTTCATATTTGCGACTCCTGCTGCATTGTCATCTTATTCTGGTTCATAGGCAGCCATAAAGATTCAAGGAGAACCTTGAAAATGTGGAGCTAAGCGTTTTTCCCCGTGGACTGCTGCGGATTGATTCTTCCTGGCCAAGAATGTTAAAATGTTCTGTGGTCTTTACTCAATCTGCTTTTACTGGATTGGTTTCAGAGCATAATGCAGCAGTATTCACAGGCCTGTATCAGGGTGCCGTTTGGAGATTACTCACTGATGGCTAGAATAAAGGTCAAAATGAAGCGAAGTCTGATGTTAGGGAGACCCAAAATAGATTCTCCACTTTTATTAACATAGTTTGAAGTTTGATGATGCCTCAGGAGACTCTGCAAACATATTATTTCATGCTGCATTTGAAACGGTGACAGGAATGTATGGTTGAGTTCTTACATAGCTTATGAGCAATGCTAGTTTGATTTAATCTGATACGATTTGCAGATGTAGCCATGGTAGAAGTTCTTATCTCACTAAATGCACTCAGTTAATGCAACAGGGAATTAGAATTGCTCTATTGCTCTTCACCACAGGGGAATAGTTTAGAAAAAAATTGAATTTTGTTGCTTTTCTCAAGAGTCAGCCGCTGTTACAATAATATGGCGTATAAAGAAAACTTAAATTAAGTGTTATAATATGTATGTTCAGTTCTACATTACAACATCACAGAAAGAGAGGATTTGCAGAATATGATGCAATATGAATGCAGGGAAGATGCAATGTAAATGCATGCTGAGTAACTTCTAAGATATTTTGCACTAGACAATTTGCCTCAATGCCACATTAGTTTGGCAATGGGAGCAACAAAGCAAAACGCTAACGTAAAAAGAGTAATGGTGGAATTATTTGACTGACAGTGAATCCCACAGACAAATTGTGATGTTTACGCTCTGATTGATGACATCTGAGAGAGGTCTGGCAGAAACCAAAAGGGCACAATATTAAACATTCACCAATGTCTGCCTGACTACTCTGACCTTTCCCTTGTTTGCTACCTCCACGGCCTTGTAAATATCCATGGGTAATTTGCTTTGTGAAATTAATTATTTATTTCTTTGATGCATCAAGTCCGGCAGACACATTAGTCGTGGCATGTAAGTGAACATAAGATTGGTTAATGACCCATCTTTCCCGCCACATTGCGTTCCGGAAATCTTGATCAACATGGAATCGTCTGGCCCAATAAGCAAAGGAGCTTGCTTTGTTTTCTTTCTACTGTTTTGATATCCGCACACCAGTGTCGGGTGATACACAGCGGGGGCGATGAAATATTTGTGTCAACTAGTAAAGATTTTGAAATGCGTATAAAACTAAGCTAGCTAGTATCCCTGGTTGCATTAAGCTATTGTGGGCCATGCTGCTGATCAATAAGAAGGGCTGATTTATGGCAATATTGGATTTGGAGGATTCTTACATAAATTAGTTAAATACCTTTTATTTGTCAGGCATTCAATATATTAGTTTAGGTAAAGATCAGACTTGTAATTGTATCTTTATACTGTTTCTCAATTGAAGTTCCAAGTAATAAACTATATTATTACAAACAATAATGTTACGTATAGGCTACAGGGATAAAGAGTGTATCCTAATTAAGGCCAACTGTCAACCTTTAGTATTTCTATACTGACGTGATTTATTACTTATTGTTCGACAGATAAACAACGTTTTTATACGTACTATAAGCCCCCCCCCCTGTATTCCTTTTACTCCGACTTCATAGTATTATAATATACTACTCCTTTGGGCTTGTCTTCATTAACAAATACAAATCTGAGTTTATGGGAGGAAATAAGGTTCACTATTATTTTGAAGCTGTAAAATGTGTTTTACAAATAATTGTAAAGCCTGCAGCTGAATGTTTTGTGTGCATGTACAAATCATTTGCTTGCATGTATCTGAATGTGAAACATTTTGTGAACAGAGATTCCAATTGCATATATGTAAAGTGTTTGTAGTTGCAGAAATATTTAGTGAATTTGCATTTAAATTTGTGCAGGAATAGAAAATTGGGTTATAGAAAGTCTGAGAGAAAGACCAACAAACTGTCCCTCTGTCTATGCAACACTGAAGTTACAAGCTAAGAGTTTTGAGCACACATTTTTATGCTGTATTTATGATTGAGCTGACTAGCCAATCCGTTTGTTGCTAACTGGACATCAAATCATAGGATTCAGAATGTCTAATGAGAAGGTTTGCTAAACGCTAGCCTTCATAAACATTAGCCTAATAACTTACATTCATACTTCTATACAGCTTCCGTTTTTGATCCCATAATCCCAAGGTACACCAAGTTATCCAAAAAAAGCTATGGATCAGGAGCCAAACCACCAAAGAAACAGACTAATAATGCTAAATCATTTTGCTTTTGTTTTTTTTACAATCAATCTTGTGAAACCTTGCTGTTTAAGATATTACTGCACACATTAACACACATGTTTAGTCCCAAGGGGTTGAAAAAGAACAACAAATATTCATAAATGGGGCGAAGCCTGCGAGCTAGTTCAGGCAGTCAACTCGAGCACCAACGATACATTAACACGTGACGCACCTCGTCCCTCTTACAACCAACCAAACAAATTCTCCTAAACTTGCCGCTTATTTAGCTGCCAGGCTCCTGCCCTCTGCCGTCGCGCTGCTGCTGCCACTGCTGTGTTCCCTTGCTATTGATCGTTATCATGTTCCTGCTGTTGTGTTTCATGTTCGCTGCTGCTCGCCCGTGCCCCCACTCACCCAGCTTCACCCCAGCTTCCACCTGCTGGCTCGGGGGAAGTAATCTAATCATCACTCAATGTTCTTTGAAATCTGTGGAGTGATGAGGCCCGAGCCAGACGCCAAACTAAACTATATGCTGCTATAATAAACATATTAAGGAACACGTGAGTTGTCTGACTGAACTCAAAATTAATCAAATTCCTTGCCTTCAAACGCATAACCAAATTGTAAAATATTGGAACCAGCCCTGAAAATGGCCCTTATTTGCTCCCATACCAGCTTATATCTCCACAGCACCTCATAGTAGGAGTGATCACATGTTCATACTGACTCCCATTATGTTGTAATCTCATGCCTTACCAGTAAGAAAAGATCAGAGAGCAGCAGTCCTCAACTGGAATGCTTTATGAATACAACCACTTTCCCTCTGAGCTTACTGGTCTCACTTAAGTGAGCTCAGCTGTGACAAACTGATGTAACATATAGCTCATAGTGCAAATGCAACTCTGTGGTGTGAGAAAGGTCCGTGTTTACCCTTTGGGCCTAGTTATTTACAGTGTGTAGCCATGTTTTTCGGAGCAACATGTCAAAGGGATTGGAAACGAAATAGCGTTTTCTATAATCATGACCAAATGCAATATCAAGTTCCCCTGCAATGTTCTCTACGGGAAACATGATAATGCTTTCAGGCAGACTGTTTACTACAGTCAAACTCATTTATCAATATGTAATCTGATGGAGGCTATTTAAAACTGCAATATGTGTCAATGCTTTGAATTTATTTTGTTATCATGTTCTTCACAGTGGACATCCATGTGGCTTTTGATAATTTATTAACTAGTGTCATCATAAATGTGTAACCCAAATAAATGTCTGCATGCAAACATATGGTTTGTATTGCATTTGAACATACGCATGCTGCTGCAGTCTAATTAGATATTGTGCCGTTTTTGCAAGACCTTCTCATAAGCATAATAATGTGTAGAGCCTTTAGTGAGATTTGGCTAGCAACCATGCAACTACAGCGTGTTTTGGTTTATTGTTTGTGCAGGTTATCTATTTACATCTATATAGAGGTCAAGTGGGACGACTGTAAATCAAAAGAATCAATATAAAGGGGCGAGGAAGTGGCTTTAGAATTTTACAGTAAATGAGATAGCATGGTTGGAAATGCTGGGAAAAAGTTAATGGGTTTTGGTTGTAATTTGTCTTTCCATTGGTGAAAGCCCATATTCTTTAAAGGGATTCAGTGATGGGCCATAAATCTTAGCAGGGTCATGCATTGCACAGGAGGTGAAGAGGAGAGAGAGGAAAGGGAGCGAGGAAGAGAAACGGTCTGTGGGGTGAGTTGGGGAGAGAGAGGGAGAGGGTGAGTGGAGAAGCTGACAGACAAGCAGAGGGTGAGAGAGCAGAGTGGTGACACTAAAAGACAAATGCAGCGGGGTTGACACGGGGACAGACGGAGTGATGTAAAGTGGAAGCGACCTCTGAGATGACATGCTGCAGGTGACTCACCATGAATCGTAGGTCGTCGAAGCCATTGAGCAGGAACTTGCTCTCGTACTGCGGCAGCCCCACGTGCTCCAGCCACTCTCCGACCGGCTGGTCCAGGGCTTTACCACAGGCCCCATCTGCCGAGAGAGGGAAGCGCTTCAGCAGGGAGAAGCCGTTCAGACGGTAGCAGCGGCACTCAGAGGACGAAACATGGCATTGCCACATCATCCTCGGCCAGCAGAGGCAGAGCCGAGTGCAGCAGCACCAGGCGGGGTGGGGGGGAGACAGGGTCCAGGCCGGGGGTGAGGGGCTCCCGAAGGTAAGGGTGGGGGCCCAGCTAAATCAAACACAGGAGGAGGGAAGTGCTGCAGGCCTAGCTCGAGCCCTGCAGGGGACTGACTAGGCTAATATACACCCACTGGTGTTAGTGTGACTGACTGGAAATGTCAGGCGAGGGTGGAGGTAGTGCAGGGAAGGAAGCCCATCTGAAGCTTGGTGGTGTTAGTTATGTTGGACTGAGCCACTACGGCATCTTCCAACAAACAGGGTTCACTAAACATTCCTTTAGTGAGCAGATGAGCGAGTTTAAGAACAAATGCCTGGCTAGTCCGACAACAAAACAATTCTGAACACTTCAAGTCAAGAAGCTAAATCATTTTCAGCCTGAAGGGAAATGGAAACATCTGTCACTAAATCAAACATTTTCATACATCACACATTATTTACTCGGCTAAAACTATCCCCATTAATATGTTTGTCTAACATCAGAAACTACTGCATCAGGGTGTAACACAGAAATATTCAGTTCCCCCAAAATAAATGTGTCACGGTTTTCACCACATACTTGTAACGCTCTGGCTGAGTCCCATGGCTTCATTGGTCAATCTCTTTGAGAGCTAGGACACGGCTCATACAAGGAAGGTAGCAGCATTCTAAAGTACTGTTGAGGTACTGATGTTATCTTTGATCAAGGAATACACATTGGCTTAAATTATTGTGTTTTCCTCTTTACTCCAGAGCCACAAGGAGTACGATCAGGTAGAAATATTGTAAATCCTACATTAAAAAAAAAAATTGGTTGACTTAGGATTTCCAGAGTGTGCTGATTTCAAACTCCTCAAAGCTGTCTGGCAAAAGGCTTGGTGTCCTTGGTGCTGCCAGTGCTGCCCAGCATCCACACTCTTCAGCAGACTGCTGGATGTGCGGCTCCGCCAGTGAACGCGCTTCTCATCTCTCAGAGCAGTAAATCCAGGTTCAGATCCAGCAGACGGCAGGTGAGCGTCTTGACTCTGAAGCAGGGGGGATCACTACAGGTGCAGGTTAAGCTAGTTCCTTTTCTCAAGGCAGGCGCCCCCTTTTCCCACCCCAGCCCACCTGGTTCTTCTCCTCGCTGGGTACAGCTAGCAGCCTCTGTGCTCAGGGCAGAGGTTTGCTGCATCCCCTGCCTGTCTGAGACATGCAGGCAGCGCAGATGCAGTCACAGCAGCTGCTCCCTGCTCACACACGCTCCCCTCACTGCTCACAGGGCATAACGTCCTGACGCCGGCTACTTCTACACAGGAGACCTCAGATCTGCCTCAACCTCAGCCCCTGCTGCCACGTCCTTTCCCACGTCCACGACAGGCAAGAGACTCAGATCATCTCCCCTTCTCATCCGAGCAAAGCCCTCAAGCTCTTCTTTTTAACTCCCCCCCCTCCTCACTCTCATGTCTCTCTTTCTTCCTTTTGCTCTCGATCTCACAGCCCCATTCCCACACTGTGTGATCGCACTGCAGGGCTGCCGTATGCTGCCTGATGAAGTGGGGTGCCGCTCCACGTAACCACCTCTCTCTCTCCCTCACTCTCCCACTATATCAATTCCCCTCCCTCTGCCTCTCCCTCTCTCCCCCCTCTCTGGCTTGCACTCTCCCTCACTCTGTCTCGCTCCCTGCCTCTTGTCCTCAAATAGACAGACAGAAGCAAACACACACACTCTCTTTCGCTCTCTTAATCGTCTCACTACCCCTTTTCCCCTTTTATCTAGCTGTCCTTTTTTTGTCATACAAATGCACACACACTGTCTCTCTCTAACCTTACCCCACCTCTCCCCCCCCCCTGCACTGATTAGAATTGCAGAAGCACTCTGATCTTGCCAGTGCAGTAAGGATACCACCATCAGAGGATAGGAGCTCGCCCCAAAAAAAGAGAGACCAAAGAAATCTCAGTCCTTCTCTGCCAAGAATGACGAGAATGTAAAGGGATGGCGAAGAACCAATCCTCTTCTGCAGGAGCAACGCCAAATTACTTAAGGCTCACATGAGATATTGAAACAAAGAGCCTCATCAAGTCTCTACTCACAAGCAGACAACTTGAATTCATTTACATCCTACTTTGATGATAGGCAAAGGGAGGGCAGCGTTGATTTAAGTTAGCAGAAGTGTCTTTTGCACTGAGAAAAGAAGAAGGGAGGAAAAAAAGAGACACTCTTCAAGTCCTGTCTCATCTAATCTCACACGATCATACAGCATGAAAGCGTTCCAGATGCTCAATCTCAGATCAAGCATTCTAGGTGTAAGCATTTAAGTATAACAGATGACACTTACTGGAAAAAAGCCTGGATAAAAAAAGTGTGATAAAATATAATTCAAATCGATTTTGGGGTAAAAAAAGAGTCACACAGTGTTTATAGGTAGACTTTAGCCAGACCTATGCTGGGCTGCTCACTGCGTCCACCACTGGTGTGATGTGGGTACGGCTGCAAGCAGAGTGTAGCTATGCAGGCTTTCAAGCTGCTTGCAATCACCTCACACATCCCCAGATGGTAGTCAGACAGTGAGTAAAGCAGTCAGGGCAAGGAGGAGCGGTGCCAACAGAGGGAAGCAAAGTGAAGGGCTATTGATTGAACTTCCTCCGTAATTGGCAGCCCGTACCCCTGTTGCTCAGGCGATCAGGTAAAAGGCCAGGGTCTCCGTGACCCGTCAGTCATCCAGAACGAAGAGTGCTCATCATCCGTTATCAGGATGAGAAGCTGCTGTCAGACTGAGGAGGAAGATGATGGAGCGAGTGAGGAAGGCAGAGGGGGAGAATGAGACAGATAAGAGACAGAGAAAGACTAATAAAGGAGGAGGCGATAAAACATTATGGGGGAGATAAGATGCCAATAGGACGTAAGAAGGATTGAAGTGGACTAATTAGGATTCACTACGAGATCCCACAACTCCTCCTCCTCCTCCTCCTTTCCTCTTTCCTCCTGAGCCTCTAACCAAAGTCTGCTCTTACACCACGAGATCGAATGTTAAAAATACCTGCCACCCCATCCAATTACATCCATTCATTTGGGACAGCAACACCTCCCACGGTAGTAGGACCTAATTACTGACTGACTGACAGAGCTCCTCCTCTGGGGGGATCTGGGTCACAGTCTTATCCCCTTTTAAACAGGCCGAGCTGTCACATCTATCCAAGTGGGTTTTCTGTTTGAGCACTGTTCGGTCTTGAGTAAAAACAAAAACGATTTACAGAGGAAGAAGAGGTAGAGGTTGTGCCTAGATAAGGCCGTGGCTCTTTATCAGAGAAGGAGAAAAGCACTAGCTCCTTGTCAACAGACCCAAGCAGTGGAGAAAATGAGCTGCAAAGCTGAATTAATTCAGGAAAACTGAAGGCGGACTCTTTTGCTTTGAACGTCAGACTGTGCCTGTACACAAACCCGAGCCGATGCCTCCTGTGTGCTGTTAGCCGAGCTCTCTCTCCTCTCCCTCTCTTTTTAAGCTCATTTGCTCGTCGCTCTCAGCACACAATCGAGGCGCTTGTGATGGGCACACAACACAAACAACCTCATCTTTGAGCGAGCAGAATGACGCAAAAATTGCAGGGCTGGGTTTTTATAGACAGAAATATCCCCAAATGTTCAGAAATCTGCTTTCGGGAAATGAATCGGCGGCCCTCGGTAACTGACAGGAGAATGACAGCATACAAGGAGAACGATGGATGGAATAGAAATACACAAAACAGGAATAGATAAGATTTCCAAATTGTGTAATGTTGAAAAGATAAGAGCTATAATGAAAAGGGACAATTTAGGTTACCATCTTTCCTCTCATCTCTTTCTCTCTGCCCCCCTCCCATCCTCTATCCCTCTCCCCCCTCCCCTGGTAATGTCTCTGAAGGGTACCTGTTTGTTCCCTTTCATTAAGCTACACTGTGGAAAATAAATATGACCTCTTTACTAAGCGACACGTACAAAAACAGCAACAAAAGCATCTTCGCAACCTCCCAGAACTCCTTGTACAATCTCAGATTAAAATCGGAGCAGCAACTGTATGACTCAGCTGAATGTGGGACATTTTCTGCATGCTGTTCTCCCAACAGGGACTATAAATAGCACACACCTATATGTGTAGAGGGGAAAAACAAACAACATATTTGCTCTTATGTAATGTAGAATAACCTCAGGTCTTAATTGTTAACATGGCAATTAGTGTAAGAATACTTAAAGTCAAGTTACAATGAAAATCATAAATTACCTCTGCAATGGAAAACAGCTGTGCTCTGGGATTGCTCTGCTGTTATGCATTTCCTTTTGCAAAAAGGTAAATTGTTATATTGTGCAATGGTTAAAAGAAGCTTAAAATAAACTGATTTGCACATGAGAAAATGCTAAGATGAAGAATTAAGAGGGGGTTTTGGTAATTATAATTGGTGTTGTTACTTTTATATATTTTTAAAATAAAGCCTTATTAGTTTGTCTGTTTTGCACATCCTCTTATTAATATTTGTGGACGTCCTGCACTAAACTGTTTTATTGTAGAGATCACTACAGTATCTTCTTGATATTTTCTATTCTATATTTCTATCATTGCCCTTCTACTTTCCCCCTATTTTTTATGTAGGCTACTCTTAATATTTAAAAAATGTCATCAAATATAACATATTCAACAAAATAAATTAATAACGTGCTTTAACCACTAGGGGTGGGTTAAAAAATTGTAAAGTTTACAGTATTTACACAATAAATTATACTTTCCAGTATAATTTCCAGTTTAGTTTATGACGGATTTATTTATTTTTCCACACATATATTGTTTTGATATTTGTAACACCAAACCGACAGAAAATATGGTCTTAACATGACCCAGTGATCTAGTTAATAAAACCTAATAATATCAAACATAATAAGACTATTAACTTTATTCTGAAATTAAAACAGAACGGTAAAGGAAAATACAGTTTCAGTCTCTCGATTTGAAGCTTATGCATTGTACTATGAACCTGTATAGACCTGTAACAGTCAACTGCATGAGGAGTTGGAAAGGTAGTTTCTGAAGATGTTACAAATAACACACAGCATACAATGCCATAATAACTTTGTATTATTAGTGTAGGGCACTTATGTATGTATAACATCTGAAGATGTGTAGTTTTATTCATGTTTTCACATCATTTTACAGGATATTGCTATATTATTTCACATATTGTAGTTCTACAGATTAATATCTGATTTGTAAAACATAGACAGAAAGGTATATCCGTCATTTAATGGTAAGCTATTCCAATTGTGATTCCATAGATGTGTCTCCCATCACCCAAAACCCCTGACTATTCTCTCAACTCAGTATTTACATTCTTATATTCAAAGAAAATCAGTAATATCTTTAAAAACGTGCATTGAGGCTAAAACATCCGATCAGCGAGCTGAGGACCTTTCCGGTATTGTTCCTGTAATGAGAGTTCACATTTATGCTACATTGAAGGGTGGAATTGACTACACATCTTCAGAAACATAATTTGCTTCAGATATAAGTCATAGCAAATAAAGTATAAAAATTAGGGCTGGCAGTCGACTAAAATATTTAATCGCATGATTGTCCATAGTTAATCGCGATTAATCGCACATTTTTTATCTGTTCTAAATATATGAAAAATGATTTTTGTTAATAACATTTTTGAATACTCTTATCTACATATGAGTGGACAAATATGCTTTATGCAAATATTTATTATCATTTGAACAATGACAAATATTCTCATGAATGTTAAACATAACAACCTCTGAACATTACAAATATTCGCCTCAATTCAACCTGGAACCTCTCTCATTCAATAATACAATACAAAGTGTGTGTGTGTGTGTGTGTGTGTGTGTGTGTGTGTGTGTGTGTGTGTGTGTGTGTGTGTGTGTGTGTGTGTGTGTGTGTGTGTGAGTGTGTGTGTGTGAGATTGGAGCGTGTGTAGTGGAGTCGTTACTACGTACGTACGTA
>NW_011343000.1:0-3169 GCF_000735185.1 Notothenia coriiceps | reverse complement strand
AATCTATCGAGCTGAGTCCCAATCTTCTCTGATATTTTGTGAGACAGAGTCCAACTTCACACTGTCTGTCCTACACATGTCCTGCAATACACATGCTGCAGCTGCCCAGCTGCTCACTGTTTGTAAAAGTAAATAAATAGTATTTTTATTTCAATAATGTACTTTCTATACCCGGCTTCATGAACAATACTGACATCCCTGTGCTCCTCCGAGTCTGGGGGTCTGTGGATGTGAGGACAGCGCGAGGACACAGACAGGGAGGTTGCTTTACTTCATAAAGGAAATGGCAGTCAATATTAACAACACAGGAGCTAAAACGCTTAATAACCTTCATTACGTGTTAGAGAAAGAACATAAGAAGGTTTGACAAAGATGAGGCTGTTAAACGGGCAGCGGATCCGCTGTGTGTAGAAAGAGAGAGAGAGAGAGGGTGAGAGAGAGAGACGTTGAACTGCAGCGATCAGATGATCCGGATCCGGAGCATAGAGAGAGAGAGAGCTGCGGTCCGCGGGACTCGGCCTCGCCTCCTGTCCTCACAACTCCCGCTATCGGACAATTGTTATTTGTTCCTACTCGGAACCGAGTTCTGCTTCCCAACCCCGCCACTGTGCTACACGTCCCGCCACACCCCGCCCCCGTCTAACAGTACAGAATGCGGCGAGATGCATTTCCTTAAGAATCGACAAGCAGAACCGAAACTAACATTTCTAAACGAACAATGGCGGACACGGACAATTTGAGAATTAGTTCTGCCTTTTGTAAACTGAATTTATCAATAATTTGTCACTAAATGAGGGCAAAAAACGTCACTTGTCCGCTGGACAAGTCAATTGAAAGATCTACTTGTCCGATATTGTAAATAACACGTCCCGGGCGGTGGGACGTGTCCCTACCATGGCATGGCGCCAGGTCTGGCCTCCCCTCAGAACATAAGAATAGCCGCGCCCCCCCTCCCAATTATTATTGCTATTATTATTATTATTGCTGTTGTTGCTATAATGCAGGGGTATTCAATTGCATTTCAAAGAGGTCCAGTAAGAGAAAATGTCATTAAATGCTGTTTTCGCTGTCTACCTTTCTCTTTTTTGAGCACGGCATTTGAAATTACTCCGACTGTTTCTCTCCTCTTGTCTCGTCTCTGTGTGTGTGTTTGAATCTATCGTGCTGACTCACTGACTGCACCGATTTGATTGGCTCATTCTGACAGGGAGGCAACTGCAGTAATTACACTTCGTGTTTTGAAATATGTGAAACTCTAGTCTATTAATATAAAACCCACACTGCTCAAACTTCGTTACTTTTCCTAAAATTGGTATATTTATCTTTTTTTTTTCTTTTTTATTGATATAAAATAAATCTCACGTACCCCCTGCAGTACTCCGACGTCCGCGGGGGTCCGCGTACCCCCATTTGAGAACACTCTCCTAGACCATCTAAAAATATATGCATAATGGATACAAATAACCTTATAAAACTGTGGACAACTGTTCTATTCTTAGTTATTTGACTGAATAAGAATAAAGGGAAAAATACCTGACCATGATTGCCTCTTTATATTGTATTATTGAGATCAAACAACAACATCACGTATAAAGTTATATGCATCACTTTTATAATTGATGTATATAACCTGAAATTAATTAATAGATGTTTCGCACTTTATTACATTTCTGTTATATTTCATACATTATTGTTATATTCAGTACATTTCTGTTTTGTTTTGCCGACTGTAAATTAGGGTTACCTTAACACACACTAGCACTCAAAGCACAGTGAACAATAGTTGCTATTGGGTTTTGCATTTCAGGGGGGGCCCCATACTGTAACCAACATTAAAAGGGTATTTTCCTCTTTCCTTCACAAACTGCTTTCCTCAGATCTGTGTTGTGTATCTGTCTGTGTGTGCAACATTCGTATCGAGTTTAATTTGCCTCTCTTTGATTAATCCAAAGTTTTTCAAATTAAACCGCCACTCCTTTGGGGGTGAGGGTAAGAGATGGCAGGCAGCGTGAGGAGGCACAACCAGAGGCACTTAGCCTCACCCCGGGATTCCACCGGGTCCGTCTGCGCCGCGGCGTTCACAGCAGTCTAGTCAATGGGTGTTATTTCCACCAAACACGCCGCGTTACGACTCAGAAGTCCTAGAAGCGTCTCGGCGCTGGGCTCAGCTAAAAATATGGTCTATTTTTGACGTGGGGGCGGGGCAATGCATAGCGCCGGGCAGGAAGTGGACCGGTCAGAGCATCCAGTCAATCCCCAAAATAAACTAATTTTGCAGACCCTATCCCTCCGTAGTCTTTCAAGTAGGAGGAGAAATGCCAGCGTTCTCCTCCGGTTTACAGGCACTGTATAAATTAGCCTATATATATATATATATATATATATATATTTAAGCAATAGCTCAGGACAGGCCGTGGTATATGCTCATTATATCACAGCTAAGGGGCGGTGTTCGCCGACGCGAAGCGGAGGTCGACACCCCTTAGCTGGTGATATAATGAGCGTATATCACGGCTTTTGAAGTGCGGCTCAATTGCTTTTATAAAAACGGTTACCAGTGTGCGTCCAATATGAAAGAAAAATAGCAACTTCAATGTTAAATAGTTTTTACGTTAGTAGAATAATGAATGTTCAAATAAATGTCCTCGTTGCCTGCCCTCACCAACACATAGTGCAAGTTGGTTGCTAGCGCAACACACATAAGCAGCAAGTGAACATATTAGACAGAGAGCGTTGATTCATTATTGGCTGGTTTATTTATTATGTGTATGTTGCTGTTTATTGGCATCCACTGAAAATCTGTCCAGCATCAGTGCATGGGGCTTACGTGGTTCCACTTGTATAGGTTGGTTGTTCGAAGCTGTTGCTTGGCGTGGCGAGGAATATTGCGTCACTTTCTCCGGTCCACGAGATTGGGCTTCCAGTAGCTCGGAGAGAGCTTTCGGCAGCTGTGGCCACTAACGGTCATATTTCTTGTTTTGTTTCAAGACCCGCGATCAGAAAGTTTTGAATGCGTGCTACTTTTCCAGTCTGTCTACTGCTCTTCCCGTAGCTCGCTGGTCTAGTTTTAGGGTTTGCCTTTTTTTTTTTTCTGGGAGAGGTAGCAGTGGTCAACGCGCCGTGGCCAGTACTATAGTAAGCGCCGCCGTCCGGATGGTCGAAGATTAGA
>NW_011342999.1:0-2420 GCF_000735185.1 Notothenia coriiceps | reverse complement strand
GTGTGTGTGTGTGTGTGTGTGTGTGTGTGTGTGTGTGTGTGTGTGTGTGTGTGTGTGTGTGTGTGTGTGTGTGTGTGTGTCTTGGTGAGGCCATAGAGCAGAATAAGCCTTCCGGGGACAGACAAGGCAAACAAGGGCCTAGGAAGACAGTAACGAGAAAGGATGTCTTTGTCAAACACACACACACACACACACACACACACACACACACACACACACACACACACACACACACACACACACACACACACACACACACACACACACACAATAATATGATTGTATGGCAGATTTATGAATTAAAGTAGCTGAGGAAGGAAACTCAGCAAGACTTAAGTGGGAAATTAAATATCATATGACGGCAGTGTATGAGTGTCTTTTTGTGGGGTGGTGAAAAGGTGTTTTTGTAACAGATTCAGAGTGCATATTTTCTCAACAAGTTGCTACAATGTCCTGCAATGCCCCAGGACTCACACATATACACACCTACTGTACACACTCATACTGTACACTCTCACAGTAGGCCTCCTACAGTATGTTCGATACAAAGAAAGACAGAAAAAGTAGTCAGAAGTCAAGTTAATATGTTAATTGTTATTTCTTCCAACCTAAGATTCAAGGGAAATGCAATTTTCGTTTCTTCAAAGATTGACTTCTATATCATTTTGGCATATAATTCTTGTTAAATGTTTTCCACATCCTCATCCTGTTATTGTTATCCCTCCTTTAGCTAAACAACGTTTTATGAACAATATGAATGATCAATATGGAGAAACAACTGACAGAGACATGTCAATCATGACTTTCTTTTCCCCAAAATATCTGTTTCCATCGCACTTATGTTAGCTTAGACTCACAGCATTTCAAGTGGACTCCGTTGGCAACAGTTTTACAGCGAGATAGAAAAAAGGACCAAAGATAAATATCTTAAACCTAAGCCGTTTGTTGCTGTTTTATGTCAAATGTCTTTCTGTGGAGAACAATGCTTGGCAGTAAGTGAAGTTCTCAAACACTCCTGAGACAGAATCCACATCTTCCAATGGATTGATAAAGAGAACTGGATACAGCATTAGGGGGACCCCCGTTCATTCCTATAAAAGTTGCTCAGTGGCGCATGAAGCCAAAATGGCCTGACTCTTGAGAGCAAAATTACCCATATGTGGCAAAAGTACCCATACGTCGGGCACACTTGAGTTTTCCATAAGTCCCACAGAAGCTGGAACCATCGAAAGCTTAGTATTCTTTTGCTGGAAAATCACTTAGTTATTGTATTTGCTGTTTAGGGACTGATTCATTTACTGATTTGTCTTACAACTTACTAACTACAAATCCTAATAAAACGTAGGACTCAAAAGGCCAGGATTTTAATATTTAATTTGCTAAATTTGCAATTGTTTTGATACAGCTAGTATGTTATCTACTATTTTTGCTTGCATTATCTAAGCTCTGTGTGCATGGTTATGCAGGAAGAAGATAATTATCATTGGATAGAAAGTATTGCCTTTTGCTATCTAGAGAAGGACCTGATTTGCTCTGGACTTAGTCTCCACTTGGTCTTTAACTGTATTTGGTC
The DNA here is from genome assembly GCF_000735185.1 of Notothenia coriiceps. Classification (NCBI taxonomy): domain Eukaryota; kingdom Metazoa; phylum Chordata; class Actinopteri; order Perciformes; family Nototheniidae; genus Notothenia; species Notothenia coriiceps. The sequence goes on along the minus strand of NW_011342999.1, from coordinate 847 downwards.
TCAGACTCCCTATGTTTGTCTTGACTACCCAATGTCTATAATACATTTTGGTCTGTTTGCTATAGGTGATTTTGAATGTTGCATAATGCATGATATAGAAAGAAGCATGTCCCCTTAAATCTGAAGAACACCTCAGACATGAATTATTGCTGTATCCACAGCAACAATACACCAACAACTGACCTCCTGTGTGTTCCTCAGCTGTATAAACCAGACCAATAAATCACTCTTCATTGCCAGATATTGACAACGAGTTGCACTTTATCTGATTAACATGACGAGCTGTGTGAGGACCTATGTAATGACGCTGCCAGGCGTATTCCTGTGTTATTATGTTGTCAATGGATCCATGAGGAATGTGAAACAAATATCCTCCTGTCTGCCCTCACCACAGGCCACCGGCCCAGCAGGCAGCATGTCAGAGCACATCTTATCCCAGATTATCTGTGTATGTACGTGTGTGAGTGTACGTCTTTATTTGCATGCGTGCCATTGAGATTTAAACCCAGGATAAGACAGGGGCCTCTGACAAGCCTCTGCTCTAATGTCTCAGTCATGTGGAGGACCTTTGTCTTACCTGGAGCCAGCAGGTGAGTCATTATGAGAAGCAAAGGCAAATTATAGAGGCATTTAAAATAGCTGTGTGTGTGTGTGTGTGTGTGTGTGTGTGTGTGTGTGTGTGTGTGTGTGTGTGTGTGTGTGTGTGTGTGTGTGTGTGTGTGTGTGTGTGTGTGTGTGTGTGTGAGAGAGAGTGTGTGTGTGTGTGTGTCTGTGTGTGTTTGTGTGTGTCTGTGTGTGTGTGTGTGTGTGTGTTAGAGAGAGAGAGAGTGTGCCTGTGTGTGGGAGA
>NW_011342998.1:0-3988 GCF_000735185.1 Notothenia coriiceps | reverse complement strand
AAAATAACCTTAAGGGACAACTTGAATGCTTTTTTTTCTCTTAATGCATTGCATAAAGATCGGATCGGGAAAAATCGGTATCGGCAAATTGTCAAAATCAAATGATCGGAATCGGATCGGGAGCAAAAAAAGGTGATCGGGACATCCCTAATTATAGAGGTGAGAAGGTTGTGCATGGAGTTGTTGTCAGCATGCCATCTTCTTTAAGGGGTCTTTCATAACTGGAAGAAGAAGCGTGTCCTGACACGAGCAGCATTCCAGACCTCAGATCTAAATTCACAGCCTCACCATCGTCTCTTTACACCATCACACTTCTCCAAGGGAGAAAGCAACAGCAGGACAATGGATTGGATTAATTAGTTCGTTTTGACCTTTTCACTGGTATCAAATATCAAACCATAACAAACCCAGATCATTTTCAATTCAGCATGACACAATTTCAGTCTCTGCTTTTGTTAACAACTATTATAGTGCAATATATAGTAAAGTATAGGGGACTGTTTTTATAAGATGCCATGTTAGAAAGTGTTGAAATACTAAATCAAAAAGGCGTTTTTGTAGACACTTGGAGGCAAAACCACCAACGTTGTTATCACAAATGACAAGATTCCTTTTAAGGAAGTAAAAGAGGCATCTCTGGTTTTATTATTTTGTGAAAGACCGATGACCATCACAAGCACCTATTAAACTCATATAAACACAATGTGAAGCAAAGGAGGGGAGATATTTTCGACGCTGAGCAAAAACAGCCTGGCTCAATGTGCGCCGATGGCATGAAGATGATGTGTTCAGGGCACACACACCTCTGACCTGAAGGTAACAGATGGCTAGAGCACATAATACAAGGGTGCATGTCAGTGTGTGAATATAAAGAGAACAAGAGGGAGAGGTGTACAGGGAGGAGCGATATGGGTTTGTCTGAGGTGCTGAAAGGAATGCAAACATAAAGAGAAAAAAGTGTTTTTCCTGGTTGTACTGATGTGAACCTGTGCCACATGAACCTGACAGTAAACCCAATTATATTCCTGTCTTAATCTCCTGGATCTTCCTCTACTCTAAGACAAAACACTAGATCCACTTTCCCATAGGCTTTTCTTTCATTTCCTGAATTCCTTTTGCTCATGGAGGCTCCTCTTTTGATAAGTGCAAAACACACACCATCTAGTTTTCTCCTTCACACAGACAACACTTTGTTTTGTATACAGAGTTTCAGGCTCCCCCTTCAGAGGGAATCTTCAGCTCTGTGCCATACATTCCTGTTGACACTCATTCATATGGTAATAAGGATTCTCAGTGTAGATTTTCTTTTCAAACCAATGCAGGGACGAGATCTTCCAGGGTTGCATCACATGTCAACACTTGCATCCCGTTGAAGCGTCCTGGCAGCCTGCTAACGCTAATGCCACTTCCTCTTAAAAACGTTGGCTTGAGACCCATTATTTTATGTTTTCGCTCTTTCAGTGAATCGTCTGTCTTGTCTCATTGTTTCTGTTTGAGAAAACTGAAAGAAAATCTACAATCTTAAAAAGGCACAAGGACACACAGTGGGACCAAATGATGTCCTGAACCCTGGCAAAGTAAGGCAAGTCATTGAAATCTCCTTCATTAAATATTTGTGCAGTGGCACCAGATATGATGATGCATCCTAAATAATGATTACAATCCAGTTTGTTGTAGTGGTAATTCATCTTGAAATTCGAAATTCGAGCACGTAACTAGTGTTTTTCCCAAACTCTTTGCTGAACTGTCATGTGAAATTGGGAGGCGTGTGGTGCAGTGGGTTGTGCATTGGTGTTCGGATCAGGGGGTCACAGGTTCAAACCCCACTGCAGTCAGCATGTCGTTGTGTCCCTGGGTAAGACACTTCACCCCAAATTGCCCCTGTGGGGATTGCCCACAGTATTGAGTATATAAGTCGTTTTGGATAAAAGCGTCTAACAAGTAACATGTAATGTAATGAATCATTCATCTCATAAACCATTCTGGTATGAACCCAGATGCCTCTAGTTTCTCATCCATCACCTGATCTGTCTGTACAGTCATCATCGTCCATAAATCTGTCCCAATACAGACGCACCACACAAGACAAATTTGTGTGAAAAAAAAGAAAACTCTGAAGCTCACTAATAAAGTTGCTGGCTCGACAAAGATAACCAAACGCCATATCGTTCTAACATGACTTGAAGGCAGGTTTATCTTACACCTGCACTGTTAAGGTCTGAATACCCTGAGTAAGCAAGAATTAATGTAATCAAAATGTTGAGCAATACTACAGTGTGCGCCTGTACAAAGGCAGCTCATTGTGGAATAGCCTCCCTACTGAGATACGGGATTGTCCCACTCTCAATAGTTTTAAAGGACAACTTAAAGAATGGTTGAGCAACAAACAGACGTGTAATCACGGCTAAATGCACTTTTATACAGGGGTATCTCCGCTTGCACTTTATGTAGCACTTTTATCTTATCTTGCACTTTATTTGTCGTAGCTGCTACATTGTACTGCCATGTGGTAAATGCTTGTATGTTGCTCATGCTCTTTCTGCATGTCATGTATTTATTTTTGTTTTGTATATAAATGTCATGTTCTTGCATGTTGTATGTGAGGGGAATGCGGATGGAAATTAGCTTAAAGCTCAAATCCGGCTCATTTACGCTTGTAAGCATTGTTATGTTTTAAAGTGTTCATCGATGTGCACTGTCCCGGTTCAAATAAACGATTAAATGAAATGAAATGTTCCAGACAAGGTCTTTGCTTCATATTTGGTGTGTTGTTTTGTTCAACCTTTTTGGGAAATAAACATGAAGACAACCAGCAGCCAGTTAGCCTAGCACAAAGACAGGAAACTAAAGAAAACCCTAGCTAGCAAGGGGTCTGTCCAAATGTAACATAATCAGCATCGTTGAAGCTTTCTGATTAACAAGTAATTTCTCATTTGTTTAATGTCAAATGTATTTTTGAACGGTATTGCTTAACTAAGCTAACCAGCTGCTGGCAACATCTGTGATACTGGTATCGATCTTCTTATAACAAAACAAGCTTATTTTATTTATTGTGAATGATGCCATAAAAACCTGTTTTTTAGGAGAAACAAACACCTTTTGTTTCTCCTCCTTCAAAGTGGAGGGTGTTTCTAGACATGCAAACAGGATCTTCTATCTTCGACCATAATTAAAAAATATATATTTATAAAAGACAAGAATATCTGCCTCCCATGAGTCAATCTCCTTCTGTTCTGTTTGTGGTGTCTATGGTTCAGTGTCAACATCAGCTTTGACTGACACACCATTCTGAGTTCAGGTTTGGCCAAAACATGATGCCTGGATACTGCCTGCCTGCCGGCAAGCCAATGCTCTGTGCACAGCACAACAAAACTATAAATCCTCCAACAGCAACTACAAACATGCATGTGCACAATATTCCTCACCCACACACAGGCATAATGGAGGGACACGCTCGACTGTGGGTGATAATCAACATGATTTGTTTTACACAGTGATGAAAGGACAAGTCAGAACAGAAATAAATTAGCTGCTGTATAATTAAGCCAATATTTTTGTCTTTTGACTTCATTGTGAAATTTGTTTTCCAAGAAGCTCTCAGGGGAAGGGATTATTTTTAGAAAGTCAGAAGTATATCAATATTTGCATATTCAGAATAGAGTCATAAACTCAATGAAGAGTTTGCAGGCAAGACAAGCAATTCACTGGAGCTTTTGAGAGCTCTGGCATTTCTTTTTTTTCTTTAAATGGCTCTTTGTGAGGCGCTGAGAGGCCCACAGGGGCAAGATAAGCCCAGGGCCGACCTTAATAAATGCTTAATCGCCCTTAATTTTGTTCTTTCATGGCGAGGACCTAAGTGACACAACACAAACAAGTTAAACAACGGGAATGGCATCCTAAATATTCAATCCAGTCTCTTTAAAATGCAAGTTACCAGGGAACTGTCCAGAGCAAACGACTAGGGAGGAAGGCAACATAACAGCCCAAC
>NW_011342997.1:0-3059 GCF_000735185.1 Notothenia coriiceps | reverse complement strand
GAGAAATGCCAGCGTTCTCCTCCGGTTTACAGGCACTGTGTAAATTATATATATAGAATAATTATGATGATGAATGCATTTTTTTACTACTGAAATACAGCAACACATCTTTGATTTATGTCGTTTATAACTGGACTATTACAATTATTATTAACTTTGTCTGTACAAAGTAGCCTGTCCAGGAAATATGCCCAAATCAACAAAAACTGCGAGCCATGCCGCAAGACGCTCCGCTTCTGAAACGCGTCCTGTGGGGTTTGACACTGTAGGAGGAACAAAACCGCTTACAGACAGACCCGGTGGAATCCCGGGGTCAGGCATCTACTGGATGTCCTGAAACGCTAGCAGATCTCAGCCCTGGAGATCACCTCCTCCTGCTACAGAGGAACGGTGGCTGTCGGTGTCAACTCAGCCTCAGCTAGCTAGAATTGTTCTCGTTTAGAAACAAGACCATTACAGACTGTTCAATTGACCCAGTAAAGCTCACAGTAGCTTATTTTTGACACCAGCATAGAGGTAATAGTGAAAAGATTACAAATGTATAACTTTGATTTATAGCGCCGTGTTAACCAGAGCCAACGTGGCTGGTTGCGCTACTTCGGGTAGCCAGGATGGCGATCATTATCGGGAATAATTTCCAGCTTTACACACTGAACTTTTTGATTGCTATCCTTGCAACATCCTGGGACTCATAGTAACACGGTATCAAAATGGCAAGAAAGAAGTACGCCAATAGATACACAGACTGAAAAAAAATGAAAGTGTTAAGCATTCAGGGCTTGAGTGTTATTTAAATGTTATGATGTTTTTTTTTTTTTCTGTTTGATTTTCTGAAAGCCAATGCTAGGATCCCTACAGCAAAGTACACCAAGATGGGGGAAACCCTGAGGCATGTCATCCCTGGTCACATGCAGTGTTCCATGGCCTGTGGAGGAAAAGCCTGTAAATATGAGAACCCCTCTCGCTGGAGTGATGAGGAGCAAGCCATCAAGGGACTCTACTCGTCCTGGTACGTTGGGCCATCTTTTTTTTCTTTTTTCTTTATTGTTTTTTTGCATATATAGACAATATATAAGAGCGTACACAAACATCCTCAAGACATAACAAAATTAAGTAAAAAAAGTCACATAAATACGATAAATCAATTAAATGACCTACACAAACATGTGGGCAGGTTATGTAAGGAAATATACAAACATGTAGGCAGATATGAAAGGCTTCCATCCTTCCTGCAGCAGAGGGACATCAATCATCTCCAGTTTGCTGACACAGAGTACTCTCTAGATCTGCATGTTCCAGATAATTAAGGAAAGGGCCCCATACTTTTTTTAATAGTTCTTGTAGCAGACATATATTTTAAAAGATTTGTTCTTTCTTCCTTATGTTGTGTTCTTTTGGGTAACACCCGAACAAAAAAAACTTGGGCTCCATGGTTAACTGCATTGATAAAATATCTTCTATCATACATTTTACCTCTTCCCAAAACGTTTTTTATCTTGGTACACTCCCAAACAAAATGAAAACCTTTTCCCTTAGATGTTCCACATTTTAAAACGCACATTTAAAACTCACATTTAAAAACGTACATTTAAAAACGTATGTTTTAAATGTGTTTGGGATAATACTATTACATTTATTTAGCTTTTCTGGAGTAATATATGTACAGACATTGCATCAGCCGGTTATATTGTAAGAGCTTAAGATGGGTATTCGCTGTTTGTGATTGAGCTTTCTTAAAGGCGCCTTCCCACTCATCAATTGTCTTCCTGCAAATCCTACCTCCAATTTCTAAGTTTAGCTTCAGAGGACTCAGGGGAGCCAGATATAAGCAAGTTATAAAGTGCAGAAATTAAGTTTTTTGCCCTACAGTCCCTTCACATTATTTTCTCTAGTGGTGAGTATGGAGGTATAGTTAGTAATTGTTTTTTGTTTGCTCCAATATAGCTTCTAATTTGTAATCATTTGAAAAAATGCTTCCGTGAAATGTTGTGCTTGATTGCAAGCTCCTCAAACGACATCAGTTTTTCATCATCGAGCCTATATAGATCCTGAATTCTCTGTACCCCCTTATCTGACCAAATCTTAAACCCACTATCAGCTCTGCCTGCAGTAATGTCATCATTTCCCTAAAGTGGACTAAAACGTGAGAGAGAAAGGTTCGCCCAAGTACTTCCCCGCTTCATGCCAGACTCTAATCATGTTCCTAGTAATAGGCTTAGTTTGTTTTTAAAAGTTTCTTCACACTAGTTGAGTACAAATACATGGGAAGAGGTAACTCTAAACATTGGGACTCCAGGCAGGGGGGTTGTCGTTTGTAAAATAAAACATAATAGTCCTAAACTGAGTTGCCCAGTAGTACCAGAGAGGGTTAGGACAGGCTATCATAGGGCATATACAGGAGGGCCAAGCCCAGGCAGGCTCGTTTGTCGTTCCACAGACAATTCAAAAATCATTTCCTTAACTTTGAAAATAGGTTTGGAGGAGGAGGCAGGGGGATGTTTTGGAATAGATACAGCAACTCGAGGAGTATGTTTACTTTTTATATATTAATTCTCCCAATTAAAAAGATCGGCATTTGCTTCCATCTATCTATTGTGCTTGTAATTGATTCCATCATAGGATCGTAATTAGAATTCACCTGGCATTGGTCTTATATTTTCGCATCTATTGCAGGGTTTTCCTGGTTTTGGCAACAATGTAATGAAGGCTTCTCTCAGTGATGGTGGAAGGATTTCATTTTTTAAAGATTCTAACAACATATTTAAGAGGGGAGTTTGTATTTTATATTTAAACTTTTTGTAGATATCTATAGGTAGGCCATCTGGCCCTGCAGCTTTCCCAGATTTCATGTAATCAATTGCATTAGAGATCTCTTCTAAGGAGAATTCATCTTCCAGACTAGATCTGAGTTCTGCTGGGATACTAGGTATATTGAGAGTGTCTAATAAGTTATTTTGACTTGTCAGATCTGAATTTATTTCAGTCGTATAGATTTTCATAGACATTTTTAAAAGCCTCATTTACTTCTGTAGGATCGACTATATTATCTCCCTTATTGT
>NW_011342996.1:0-1951 GCF_000735185.1 Notothenia coriiceps | reverse complement strand
TGGCCATATACTTGGAGCTCCTCGTCACTGACATCACACTATTTTCAAATCTGGATCAGTCTGTATCAGATCCGTTGCAGCCCCGTTTTTAGAGATTTGGGTATGGAGGAAAAGAGAGAGGGTTGTGTTTTCTGACACTTGGTGAGTTCCCTGGAACACCAGGGACACATGTTCATGTAGAAAAGACGTACAAAAGTGCATTTTGCATGATAGGTCCCCTTTAAAGTTCCGGCACGATATATTGATTATTCCTTACACCCTCGTGTTATTACAGGACACCGTTCAATCAATCAATATAAACATATAAGTTGTAGTATGTTGTAGCAATCCTGTTTTTCATTCTGATTCTGCTATTAACGCCTGAATTTCCCCAAAGTGATAAATAAAGTTTCATCTTATCTTATCTTTGAGTGATTTACCTGCAGGGGGCGGTAGAGAGCGTACTCGTCCCTGAACAGCTGGTCGTTTTGTGTGACGCAATCCAGCCAGCGGCCGTCCACTAACGCCTGACCTATAGCGATGGCCTGCGCCCTGAAACACAGAAACATTAAGGTAAGAGGGAGAGCTAACAGTGCAACACAAGATCAGGAGCAGCTTCTACATAAGGCTGCAGTTAGCCATTATTTTAGGTAATTACTGTATGTTTTCTACCGATTGGATGAAAAATATAGCTTTATAAAGGAATATACAAAGAAAAAAAGGGCTAATTGGTCCAGATGTTAACCTGTAATATCCATGATTGTTTGGGTACAAATTATTTAAGCTTGACAAATCACCATATTTCCATATAACTCCAGGCTATCTTTCCAAGGACCATGAACCCGACACAGTAACGTAAAAGTTTCTCCAGGGAGATGCTACCTGGTGGAGATGGTGCCGTTCCTCAGCAGCCAGTTGACGAGCTCTTTTCCCACAATGCAGTTGGGGTAGGTCCGTAGCCAGTATCTGTGGTCCTGGAACTCCATCCCTGTGTTGTTGTGGCAGATCTTCTTCCACAAGTCCTTCAGCTGCGACGAGTCCTGCAGAGCAAGAACAGCAGTATGTCAAAATCACAGGGTTGGTACAGTGTAAAGAAAGACATGTAAGACTCTTTAAAATAAACTATCCACGTCACATTTGTGACATAAGTTTGAGTGTATTTGGTAAATGATTGTCAAAAAAGTAGATGTTACCAATTATTTCGAGATTTTGAAATGCAACTTTGGACAACACATGATTCATAATAACCCACTTCCCCTGTCTTAAGAATTTAAAGAATTCAAAAGATTAATTGAAGACATTTTAATACCAATTAATGCTCTTTTATAGATAAATTAATTCAATACTGGGATGGGATTTGCAATACTATACATTTTTGGAAAGGATATTGTATAAGGATTCAGAAAATCCATGTTTCCATTTACCCAGGTGTTTATATGGCGGCCATATTGGAATTTCCAAAATGGCCGCCGTAAAATGTAGGTTTTGTAATATCTTGACTTCTAAATAAGCTAGAACATTGATTTGAACTGCTAAACCCACATTTTCAGGATCAAGGAATCCAATGGTGCCAAAAATAATAGGTATAACTCACTAAATTGCATGTTAACATAACTTTTATTGAGGACTTAACAGATAATTGACATTTACTGATTAAACTGAGTTTAAAATTGTGAACTTCAGTATTATCATGACATGCACATTTTGTGACCACATAAAAGAAGCAACCTTCTTCATTAGACATCTAAATGTATACACATCTATGCATCATCATCACTATCATCATCAACACTTTCATCCATCACGGCATGGGAATCATCGTCGTTCTGGCACTGGCTACTGCACTGACACATATCAGTACAGGCTAAGTCATTAGCTCTGCAGGAACATCTTCCAGAAGAACAGTTAGATTTATATCTGCATTGGACCATCTCAATGAATGGCCTTTGGGGCTGGGAGGACCTCTGCGATT
>NW_011342995.1:0-2088 GCF_000735185.1 Notothenia coriiceps | reverse complement strand
TCTTTTTGAGCACGCCATTTGAAATGACTTGACTGTTTCTCTCTTCTGGTCTCATTTGTGTTTGAATCTATCGTGCTGACTCACTGACTGCACCGATTTGATTGTCTGAGTAGCGTCACCTCCTTAAAACATTAAACAACAACTTTTTGTAACCTTTGTATCTTTATGTTTTAAAAAAAATGTTATTAACATTTTCAACTTTGCCTCCTTATTACACTCACCCCTACTTTAGTGGGAGCAATTAGTCTGCGTCTTTGATGCGCACAGGCGGATGATGCGGGGATGCAATGGAGACAGGAATAAATGCAGATCATCCTCTGGCTGCAGCCTTGACCGGTACTTGCTTTTGATCAAAGTAAGTATTATCAAAACTAAAATAAAGGGCGGTGCCGGCCGTCAGCGACCCGAGTCGGCCGTCAACGGCCCGCTGACGACCGGCCGTTCTGTGATTCTGCAGAACACACAGAAGGCCAGTCCGCCCCTGCCAGGACCGGTCCATGAAAATCCTAGCTTCAAATAATCGTGGTCATACTTCCTCCGTTTTCTGCCAGACGCTGTCTCCTCTCTCACTTTAGGTAACTTCACTAAAAATCGATCCATGTTGCCGCTCGCATAAAGTTAGCTGAAGTTAACTACCCCGGGGAGGCGCGCCTCACACTTTGGAAACCGCTGCTTTATATGCTTCAAACACTCATCTTTGTTTAAATAATACCTTTTTAATCAATTGTTAGTTTGTTAAAAGTGCAACACCCAATCAATAATAATTCTAAATACTAGATATTATAACGCTTCTAAAAATTGATTCCTCTATAGTTATAATTTCATTATGGAAAGCCGGTCTGTTGTTAAACTCTTAAAGTTGAATAATGATAAGAGGTGAAGAGAATTGACTCACAGAGTTCTGACTCATGGGAGTAGCTGTGCGACATGCGCTGTTGGAAGCACGAAACAACACATTTCATCTCGATATGCACCTTTATTTGCATTTCCATCCAAGAGTTCACAGAACACAACACATTTGCCAAGCTGTGCTCTTAAACAAATATTATATCAAACAGGTGACAGTGTGTGCAACAGGTGATACAACAAATAGAAAAAAATAGCTTAGTTGAATGAAACATGTTGCTTTTTCTATTGTGGAATTCCTTTGTGATGTATTTTTTTGTCTGCTATTATTGATTTGATTGACCATCTACATCACACTGAGTGAAGAAAAGAGTGTATTGTAATTATTTTAGGCAGATAAATGGAAATGTGGCAACTGAATGAAATTAACTTTTAATCTTCACACCTAAGCACAGCGCACAGTGAAATGTAGTCTCTGCATTTAACCTATTCATTCAAACATTTATTTAAGCAGGTGGTCCCATTGAGATCATCAATCTATTTTTCAAGGGAGACCTGTCCTATCCTAGTATTAGGAGCAGTAGGCAGCTATTAAAAGGGCCCTATTATTGTCATTTTCAGTATTAGTATTTTGTGCCTCTACTGTGACATGTCTCCATGCTTTAATGTTCAAAAAGCTCTTTATTCTTCTACTGCCTGTACTGCAGCACCTCTTTTCACCCTCTGTCTGAAACCAGAGCCCAGTCTGCTCTGATTGGTTAGCTGGTATGCGCTGCTGTGATTGGTCAACTGCTTAAAGATGTCCAGACCCTTAACCTATCATACCATTAACATGCATAAAAACCTATTTAACAGTGCCCAGGGAGAAGCTTCAAGTTTAGGGTTCGGTCCAGTGACTTGCTCAAGGGCAGCTACATATTGCCCTGGGGTCAAACTCGCACCTCTCGAATGCCAGTGCACACTCTGTATTTGATCGATTCATGGCATTTAACTGGTGACCCTTCCAAGAAGACATATTACATTTGAAACCCTAAGTTCACAGAAATAAGACAACAAAATAAGTTGAATTCAGTCACCAGGGGCCTCATTTATAAACGTTGCGTACGCTCAAAAGATGGCGTACGCCCGTTTCTAAGACATCTTTGCGATTTATAAAAAACAAACTTGACGGGAAAATGTGCGGTCCTCCACGCACACTCTGACCCATGCGTACGCACCAAGCACAACAACAAGAGAGACCAG
>NW_011342994.1:0-3092 GCF_000735185.1 Notothenia coriiceps | reverse complement strand
TTGAGTTTTTACCAAAAAGTTCTATTTTGGTTTCATCTGACCATATGACATTCTCCCAATCCTCTTCTGGATCATCTAAATGCTCTCTAGCAAACTTCAGACGGGCCTGGACATGTACTGGCTTAAGCAGGGGGACACGTCTGGCACTGCAGGATTTGAGTCCCTGGCGGCGTAGTGTGTTACTGATGGTAGCCTTTGTTACTTTGGTCCCAGCTCTCTGCAGGTCATTGACTAGGTCCCCCCGTCTGGTTCTGGGATTTTTGCTCACCGTTCTTGTGATCATTTTGACCCCACGGGGTGAGATCTTGCGTGGAGCCCCAGATCGAGGGAGATTATCAGTGGTCTTGTATGTCTTCCATTTTCTAATAATTGCTCCCACAGTTGATTTCTTCACACCAAGCTGCTTACCTATTGCAGATTCAGTCTTCCCAGCCTGGTGCAGGTCTACAATTTTGTTTCTGGTGTCCTTTAACAGCTCTTTGGTCTTGGCCATAGTGGAGTTTGGAGTGTGACTGTTTGAGGTTGTGGACAGGTGTCTTTTATACTGATAACGAATTCAAACAGGTGCCATTAATACAGTTAACAAGTGGAGGACAGAGGAGGCTCTTAAAGAAGAAGTTACAAGTCTGTGAGAGCCAGAAATCTTGTTTGTTTGTAGCTGACCAAATACTTATTTTTCACCATAATTTGCAAATAAATTCTTTAAAAATCAGACAATGTGATTTTCTTTTTTTCTCATTTTGTCTCTCATAGTTGAGGTATACCTAAGATGAAAGTTACAGGACTCTCTCATCTTTTTAAGTGGGAGAACTTGCACAATTGGTGGCTGACTAAATACTTTTTTGCCCCACTGTATGTGGTCAAAATGTACATACACTTGTAAAGAATATGTATGTCATGGCAGTCTTGAGTTTCCAATATTTTCTACAACTATCATTTCTCTGTGATTGGATTGCATGTGGACAGTGCTGAAGAAATGTCAGAAAGAACACACATGTATCTAAACTGCACCGATTATGTCAAGAGGATTGATCAAAGTTTCAACCAGAATCTTGCCAGAAGCGCCTCATTGAAGTGAAAATGGCTGAGGGACATGTAAACCAATATTACCATTATTGTATGTATATTTTTAACCCTGCAGATTTGATCACATTTTCAGAAGACCCATTCATAAAACATGTTTTGTGACAAAGAATTATGTGCTCCAATCACTCTATCACAGAAAAACAATAGTTTTAAAAATAATTGGAAACATAAAACTGCCATGACATACATATTCTTTACAAGTGTGTACATTTTTGACCAAAACTGTATTAGCATTCCAGTATTCTGGGAAAAAGCCTTTTTTTTATGAATGTATAATTTTTTATTTGAAATTAGATAATATTAATATTACAGTTTTCACAATCGACCATTCTATACTGTGATCCATCTTTTAAGGTTATTTCCAGTACAATGACTGGAAACCAGAGCACAAACAATCAGAAACATTTCAAATAAAATCTACAATCAAATGTGTTTCAACAGAAAGAAAATAAAGTAGGGAGCCATTGAGGAAAGGATGATCTTTATTACAAAGATGTCATATTTCATATTATACCAGTGATATAATTATTTGATGTCCAGTGCAAGTCAATTACTTTTCTAGCGCCTACAAACAATTTTCCAATAGGAATATTTTTCGGGTATTTCTGGATATTGAATCTAGAACCCTGAAAAGAAAAGTATATTAACCTGTTAAAGGTGTACTTTTCTGTATTTCATTAAACCAACCAGAATCGCCTTAGGTTGCGCTAAGCACGAGCACAGGCGATGGTGCCAAATAAATAAAGTGGAGGGTGTTTAGATACAGTGTGTGAGGTATGCTGCTTATGGTAGGCTTGTAGCCATAGTTGTATTCTACATTCAGTGAATCAGACTACTTTTACTAAAATGAGAATACAAAGTCTGATTATTGACCTTTCGTTATCAGCAGGTATTGGTCCTAATTTTAAGGACACATGAGTTAGAGAGGAGTTAGAGTTTTGTAGACCTGTATCTTCTCAGTCTTGAGAAACCGCATCACAAACAGTGCATCCATTATATGTTTTCCTTTTAGCATTACCTCAGACTACATCCATTTCCTTTGACAATACTTGATAGACTTCAAGCTGATTTGCCTGAGGGCAGCCTTGACTTATTAAAGTTCAAGACCTTTATTAGGTGAGGTGAATAATGGAAGGATTTAGTGTGGCAGGATAAAGAAGAATGGGAAATAGAAGAGGTTTCATCTCAGCTCTGGAGCTCTACTCCTAAAAGAAAGTTAGGATCCAGTTTAAAGTCAATTAACTTGATACTTGAGTTCATCTGCTAGGGCTGTGTGGGTGTATCTGGATACAAAGGTTGTGAACTACTAAACTACATGTGAAGGACCGGTCATATTTGAAATGGTGAAATTGTGCATGAAACATTTTCAAGACCCACCTCTTCCGCACCACATTTTACTGACTGTCCTTTACTTTATTTATTTATTTTATTTTAAATCTTAAATCTTTTTTTATATTACCATATTTTATTCAATATTCTCCTTAGATATCTTTTTATTTTATTTGTTATATTATTTTCTCTTTATAGCTTTGTGAAGCACCTTGAGATGACGTTGTTTTTAAAGTGTTCTATATAAATCAAATGTATTATTATTATTATTATTTAACTTAGACAAGCTAATCTGTGCCGTTGACCAATAGCAGGGCTGACCTTTGAGGGAAACGAGAACTAAGGTGTTTCTCAATGTCGAGGACGCTTGCTTGGTCGGACATGTCTTCCGAGCCACTTGCTTCAGAAGCGAAGAATTGTGGGGATTTTAAAACCGCGGAGTCTACACATGTGCAGCCTCGAAATTTCTCGCTACGAAGTATGCCGGCCTCGGTAGAATTCCAAGTACACTCTAAAAACGAATTCAGGCGACCTTTCATCTCCACTTAATTAAATGCATGGTTGCAAGATAAAAATGTGAGTTAATTGATTTAGATAAACATTTTAAGTTGCAAACATTAATTTATAAGTTGTGTTGACGTAATAATGTTGGTAACTACATCCACTTAATATTGTGT
>NW_011342993.1:0-3829 GCF_000735185.1 Notothenia coriiceps | reverse complement strand
ATCCGTTACTCCCCAAACCTGCAGATGTCCATATTTCTTCTGAGCTCTTCAGGTTCTTCTCATCCATACTGGCTTAAATTCTTTACTCAAGTTCATTGATTATCTTGTAAACACTGCTGTTATGAAGTGTTCTTGAATTCTGGACAAACGTTTAAACTAATCCAAGTGTGAAATAGTTGTGATAAAAAGGGAACTCTTTGTGAATTCAGAATGTCTTAAGCATCATTTCAGTCATTGCGTCAGAACAGTGAGTTACGAGAAGCCTTTATCATATATATTTACCAGGATGTGGCCAATGTCTGTCAGAGGAAGTGACTTTAAGAGTACAGTACTGGCATGAGAAGGGCGTAACCAAAGTGTTTTTTTTGCAGGAACATGACAAAAAAATGCTATCTAGTCTTTTCTAGTTTCCACTTCCTCATCACGCCAACACGTTTCAGTGTGAACCCACTTTGACATGTGCAAAGATCACTTTTTCCATCACTTTATTAAGCTCCACATCTACCCCTCAATATCATTTCAGTAGAAGTTCATTTGTTATAGTGTTTGCATGAACATTTGAACCTGTGCAGAATCGGTGCATCAATAACCACAGAGTGAGCTGCAGGTGTTTAAGGGGAGTGTTCACGAGGGGGATTACATGGAGGTTAAGCTTCTTCAGCATAATAGCTGCAGAAAGTGTCCGTCCCAGGTGGCTCACAAACAGCTTAGCTGGACACAGTTGTCAGCAGCAGGAAAACATCAGAAATTGAATCGTAGGGCTGCACACAATAACAAGTGGGTCAGAAATGATAGAATCCTCCCAAAAGCTAATCCAGTTGAGCTGAGGACTTGGAGTCCTCGTTTAGACGTTCTGTTTCCTCCTTTTTGAGATTGAACTTCAGCATGTTGATGGCACACACCATAGAAGAGAGTAACACCTACGTCACTTCTGGGCGAAAATGACGGCTCGCCCACTTTTGGGGGAAAACAACGCTGTCATTTGATTGGCGGCCAATAATAGTTTTATCACGCCAACAAGCTGCTGTGTCGTTTATGGCTCAGTGTTTCTGAACTTCCTCTAAGAAGAAAGGACAGTAAAGGAAGAGCTCTGTGGCTTCAGGCTCGATCGCCGTTCAAATGACAGCGTTGTTTTCCCCCAAAAGTGGGCGGGGCCGTAATTTTCACCCAGGCCAGAAGTAACGTAGGTGTTACTCTCATCTATGGACATCGATCGCCTACTGCTATATTTAACCAAATCGATTTCAAATGATTTCATGTAATTGTTTGCCTGATGGCCATCGTGATCGGGCTCTTTGAAGATCAGAAAATCCACGGTTTTCTTAACATTTCTGATCGGATTGGCAAAAACTTCAGAATTTGTATCGACCACCATTCAAATGAAAACTTTGTTATCCCCTAAAAGTGGGCGGAGCAGTAATTTTTGTTACTCTCATGTATATCCATCTGTCACTTTAAGGGAAAATCTGCTAAATTATTTAGCAGATTTAGCCTAAATACATATTCAGGCAGACTGAGAACCTTTAATTAAATATATGTACTTGCATATAATCAAATGATAATGAACAACAAAAATGTTAAAATGCAGAAACTGATGCCAAATCTTTAGCTTTGTGAGACTGCACTTTGGCACAGAAGTGCTTGTGGGTAACTGTTAGCGACGGCTTGCTAATAAGCTCAAAATGAAGATGCTAGCCTGTTAATGTTTAGGAGATATTCACCTCATCTTATTTTGTGTTGGTACAAGTGCTAATACATTGCATAGCGTCTCCAGCTTTATCAACCTTTACTCGCCAAAGAAAGATATTCAATAATAATTCAAATATAAATAATGAGAGCCACTCATTAGCTAGCCAAAGCTAGCTAGTTCCTAGCTCCTCATAGCAGAGCATCTTCACCACAAGACTCTAGAGAGTTATTAAAGTGTCCTCATATCAGATTTCACTGTCATGTCCTCCTGTAGTCACTAACAGAGGATGAAACATCCCATCACTGCAGTGTATCTGTGAATAAAGTCCACCATCTTAGTGTGTTAGCAAGCTAATATTAGCATTATTTACAGTAAGATATATATTTTTTCCCACTGGAATTAAATTAAATTTAGCTATGACCTCATATTTTAGTTTTTGTAAAACATAGACTAAAAAACAGTACATCCCTGAGCTTTAACTGAATTTAACAGAAAAAAACTATTATCTGAGAATAAAATGGTAACTTCATGAGAAGAAACTCAGACATTTTCAGCTTCAAGTAAGACTGTCTGATTATTGAGCAGATGTTAGATTTTAAGAGCTCTCCTGTCCTTTTTCAACATTCAACCATGCGTGTGTTTTGCCGTGCCCATGTTTCTTTGTGCAGCGTATTGCGTGACATCTTCCTGTTTTCTACCAGAATAGCTCAGCAGATTTTTAGTAAGGATTTACAAGCTCTTTTAAAAATAGTCTAATGTAGCGTGACTGCTGTTGCTCTTAGCAAATACCCAAAAAGTACCCGGTCTAAAAACAGAAACACTGCTGATTAGATCCGCCTCCCAATTTCATTAAAGAGTAAGCGAGATTTGGGCGAGGCCTTTGAATGACAACAAACCATGATTGGTACTTATGGAGAGACACTCAGGCGCAGAGAGGAAAGGGAAGAGGGATAAAGATGGGATTCAGGCAGAACCTCAGTCGCTCTTAATCCCCCTGCGGCTTTTCTGGAGACCTTAAACAGATTGAGGATAGATGTGTTCACAGACCAAGGTTTAAACTGCCTGTAACACAGTGCTGCTGTCTGCTTCAGGGACTAACTTCATAGACTGAATATAAAGTAAAATATACAAGTTGATTATGGTATGGTTACACGGCTGGTTAACCAATAGCTAGCTATGTTAGCTACGAGTACAAGACTTTTCAAACTACACGAGCCAATGTCTTTGGTCACAAACACAACCACGCTAAATATTAAACAATCCTAGATCAGATAAAGTTAAAGTTGTCCAGCTTTATAATCCTGAACGTCACCAAGCGCTCCGGTCCCAGATGTGTGCGTCACTCTTTAGTGTCCCCTGGTCTCCCAGCTGTGTGCGTCACTCTTTAGTGTCCCCTGGTCTCCCAGCTGTGTGCGTCACTCTTTAGTGTCCTTTGGTCTCCCAGCTGTGTGCGTCACTCTTTAGTGTCCCCTGGTCTCCCAGCTGTGTGCGTCACTCTTTAGTGTCCCCTGGTCTCCCAGCTGTGTGCGTCGCTCTTTAGTGTCCCCTGGTCCCCCAGCTGTGTGCCTCACTATTTAGTGTCCCCTGGTCTCCAGCTGTGTGCGTCACTCTTTAGTGTCCCCTGGTCTCCCAGCTGTGTGCGTCACTCTTTAGTGTCCCCTGGTCTCCCAGCTGTGTGCGTCACTCTTTAGTGTCCCCTGGTCTCCCAGCTGTGTGTGTCACTCTTTAGTGTCCCCTGGTCTCCAGCTGTGTGCGTCACTCTTTAGTGTCCCCTGGTCTCCCAGCTGTGTGCGTCACTCTTTAGTGTCCCCTGGTCTCCCAGCTGTGTGCGTCACTCTTTAGTGTCCCCTGGTCTCCCAGCTGTGTGCGTCACTCTTTAGTTTCCCCTGCTCTCCCAGCTGTGTGCGTCACTCTTTAGTGTCCCCTGGTCTCCCAGCTGTGTGCGTCACTCTTTAGTGTCCCCTGGTCTCCCAGCTGTGTGCGTCACTCTTTAGTGTCCCCTGGTCTCCCTGCTGTGTGCATCACTCTTTAGTGTCCCCTGGTCTCCCAGCTGTGTGCGTCACTCTTTAGTGTCCCCTGGTCTCCCAGCTGTGTGCGTCACTCTTTAGTGTCCCTGGTCTCCCAGCTGTGTGCGTCACT
>NW_011342992.1:0-8210 GCF_000735185.1 Notothenia coriiceps | reverse complement strand
TTTACATGCAGATGCTGGGATCCTGAACGGTGCAGCCGGAGCGCTGTGCCCGCATTGACGTCACCCATAATTTGGCGGGAGTTGAAGAATCTCCGACAAGATCCAGGAAATTGTCAACATTGAAGGGCAGATTAATGGTTATCAAAGTACAAATATCCAAAATCAGTTCAGTAACAGTTTTCAAGGGGACAATATTTACTCAAATTGATGGGTTTGGATGATGGGCCAAAATCGTGTCACAGGCACTTTAATTTATAAGCTATTGTGCCACTTATCCCCCATTCGGAATTTGACTGTATCAGAGAAGAGGTAGGCCTATGTCTAAAGAAATCTCATTTGCAATGGAACTGTACCAGATATTTCCATACAACTACTGGTTAGTATTCAATAGCGCCCTAGACAATTCAGTAATGGTATATTTTTTAGGAATTTCTGTTTTTCTGATAAATGAGAGAAAAGTGAGTCCTATGTTCCTACAATTTCCGTCTAAACTAAAGCTAAGTTTACAGTACTATAATTCAGTATTCTTTTCGTTAAATAATTGTCTGACTATTTGGTGATGTAGGACAGCCACCTGATTCATACCTCAGCAAATCTAAAGAGGATCAGAGAGGTCACTCTCAAGTTATGGGCTTTCTTGTCACCTATCCCATATTCGGCCTGGTCTAATTTGGTCTTTTTCAGGGATTGGGGTAGTTCTAAAGAACAACCCAAAAAACTTTTTATCCCCAAAAATAAAATTTGACAACAATCAATTTCATTAATGGGAGACCCTAAAGATAAGAAAAATCATTGTTCTCATTTGTTCTACCTCGGGTAGGGGTATCTTAAATCTGAGGGCTCTTCCTGCTAGACTATAGGTGGACATCTTATCCCTCTTTTTGTCTCCTGAAGGGTTTTTTTGGTTAATAAACCTTTTTTACCACATAAACTCTGTCTCCTCGTCCTGGTGTTCAGCATTGTGAGTTCAATCCTGTATTTTCCCGGAGAGCGTAACACTAGTAGTTAATAAAAAACAATAATATCTAAACAAAATATTACTACTAACTTTATTGTGACATTAAAACAGAACGGTAAAAGAATAGTTTCCGGTCTATTCTGAGGCCCAATCTCTGTAGATAAATTAAGAACTACGACAGATGTGAAATATTTAATGCAGCCGAACCATTTATTACAATGCATTCATGTGATGACTTTCAAAGAGTAAAGCAAGCACCGCTGAATAAAGTATGATTTTATCTTTTCCGAAACGGTCTTTTCATATGGAATGCAGTTGGAGGTCAACCAATCACAGAGCTTGAGGACTAATCACGGGGTTTGTCGAGCAAAGCGGAACGATAGCTGAGGATTATGGGTAGTGTAGTGTCTTCGGCAATCCTAAACTCAGAAAACATATTTGTTTCTCCGAATCGAAGGGGAAAAATACAAAAGCATTGCACGCAATTTAAATCAATCAATTTTGTGCAATTAACAAGGATAATCTGGCGTGTTTGAGTTGATGAGTAGTGCAGATACCACTTTAAAATCAATTGACAGTAAAGAGAGTACTTACTTCCGGGTGTAAAATCCTCCGTTATCCAATGGGAATGGACGCTCACATTGCCTTTAACTGCCGCCGACATGGACCGATGCGGTGCTTCCCTGAGCATCAAATACCGCCGCCGATGGGAATACATTGCAATCAGTTGAAAGCTCTTTGCGTCCGTATATGAAGCTGAAGGAGACTCGGCGCGTCACAACTGCACGCCAAAGGACCCCGACCAAGCGTCGCTATTGGACTATAAGGGGGTGAGACTGTGTTGGTTTCTAAGGAGGGAGGCTCAGAGGGGCGAGGGGGTTTCCCAAAGACGTCATAGCAAAGAGATTGCTTTTTATGTGAGCTAAAAAGGAATCAATATCATGTTCATGGGAGATTTGGTAGGTTCAGTGACGTGCTCAGAACACCTGCTGTCTGTCTTGTCATTACAATATTCTTGGTTAGATTAGTTTCTTTGTCATAGTCATTGTGGATCACTGTTGCCCATACATTGATTAAATATTGTTGAAGTCCTTCCTGTTCCCCAAAATGGAGACAGCTACCTTCCAAGTTACAGGGTTTGGAGGAAATGTACTGTAAGTTCATTCAAGTCCTTTTTCAAAATGCTAACCTTTTTTGAATTTCTACTTATTGCACCTTACTTCATATATTCACTGTCTTCATGAAAGAAGAGTTATGTTAAGGATGAAGTAACACAGTGTTAAATCAGCTAATATTGTGAGCAGCAGCAGGCTTTTTACCTTCAGTTTTTTCTTCAGTGATTTATGTTAGAACAAAGAGCTTCTCCGTGCCTGAATGGAAGGTGGACTGCCTCTGTGACTTTTTTTGATCTGAATCGATTGAGTATGAATGACTTCATTTTATTATTAAACACGACATGAATAATTAATGTCATCCTCTCTCAGGTTCCATTTCTCCCTTATTCTGCACTCCCAACACGTTCGCAGCTTACAGTTCCTGCATCCTAGCTGTTTTTATGAACCATCACACTTTAGACCTTGTGATAAAACACTATGCTAACAAGCTACATACTGTATTTTGGCTGTTTCTCATACACTGTTCTGAGCTATACAAAAGGCGATGCACTGTTATTTGTAAAAATCAGTATTGTGTAATCCATCTAATAGGGAACTAGAAAGTATAAAGCCCAAAAAAGTATATGTAGGGTGGCAGGATGTAAAAAATACACCAGATGTACACCTAGTAGGCTGCTGTTTGTGTCTACTTTACAAAGACGGTACAGTACAAATCAGTTTAAATTCAGACACAACAACATTTTTATACAACGCCAACCTGGCTCAGACTGGCCCGATTTTGAAGTACACTCAATGTTGCTATTTTCTTTGTATTAAATCAGGCTAAATGGAATAAGGAAACTAAAAAGGTGGATAATACATGTTGTGTGTACCATAACTCTGTCACACAGGCTCACTTACAACCCATGCACTGCCTATATTATACAAATAGATTATGCATTTTATTATTACCATATACATTTTAAATGAAGCTACTACGTTCCAAACAAACCCATTTCATTTTAAACCGTGATTAAATACACTAATAAAGAATTGTCTATAACAGTGGTTCTCAACTGGTCAGGCCTCAGGACCCACTTTTTCCTTTGTCAAGAAATCGCGATCCGAAATTTGAACCACTCAAATCTATTCAACAAAAAAATCGTGCTGAAATATATACGCTTTTCAGCATACAATATTAATTCAAGTGAAGTACTTTTTATAAATACTAAAATATAAACTACGCATTCTGGTACACTCTGAGAAGAAAATAAATAAATCTATTACTACCCAACATATTAACAGTGTTGGGACTAACGCGTTAAAAAGTAACGCCGTTAGTTTTGGCAGTAACTAGTACTCTAACGCGTTTTTTAAAATTCAGTAACTCAGTTACAGTTACTACATGGTGCGTTACTCCGTTATTTTTTTTATATAGTCTCGGCTCCCAGACGTTGGTGAGCGGCGCCAACAGCGAGGCGAACAGAGATGAGAACTGTACTTAAGTACAGTACTTGAGTAAATGTACTTAGATACTTCCTGTGTCACATGCGGAGACGCGCTGTGGGCGTGTTTGTGTGTTTACTAACAAGACTATCATGGCNGTGGATGCATTTCCGGGAACAGAGATGTTTCAAAGAGTCGTGATGCACGGCCGGACTTATCTCAGCCAATGACAGCTCTGCATGCATGCACGTTTACAGTGAGAACCGCTGTGAGGTCCGTGCAGAAAGCTGAGCAGTGTGTATAATATATATTTAAGCAATAGCTCACGACAGGCCGTGGTATATGCTCATTATATCACAGCTAAGGGGCGTGGTTCGGCCCGACGCGAAGCAGAGGGTCGACAACCCCCTTAGCTNACATTTAACTAAAACGTTCTTTTCTTTGTGCTCGACAAAAGTTAAATAGTGAGAATATCTCTGTTGTATATATATATAAGACTATGGACTACCATAAATGTGGTAGTCCATAGTCTTATATATATATACAACAGAGATATTCTCACTATTTAACTTTTGTCGAGCACAAAGAAAAGAACGTTTTAGTTAAATGTAAGTTGATTCTTGGTGGGTCAAAGATCCTATCTACTGCCCAAAACAGCAATTCAAATCTGTTGAAACATCTGCAAAAAACGAAGCTAGTAGCCTAGCAAAGACCACAGACCCAGACTCATCCGACGCCACTCCACCTCCACCTAAGCAACAGCAGCTGGATTTTAACCGAGGGACTGCTAGCCAGGGAAAAGTTGATAAAGCCATTGCACGGCATGATGTAGAACACATGCAGGATATTTCTACTATTTCTATTGCTATTTCTTGATCAACAGATTGTATTATTCTCTAATGCATTAACAGTACTGAAATGAAGGCTATAAGGGCATTAATGGGAGCCTTTTTTTAAGTAACTAATGCGTTACTGTTCACAGTAACACACTTTTTGGTGTAAGTAATCAGTAAAGTAACTGAGTTACTTTTGAAATGAAGTAACTAGTAATGGTAACTAGTTACTGGTTTTCAGTAACTAGCACAACACTGCATATTAATAATATTGTATGCCATTGTTTGTTTTTCACTTTATTATGACAGCTGAACTTGCTGCTCCACACAGAGAGAAGAGCAGGGAGGAGAGAGTCTGTGTGAATTACTTTAAATTGTGGGTAAGGGTAGATAGCTCCCATTGTTCTGTGACCATCAATCATCAAACCGGGGGTCATATTTCATTAGGTGTTCATTTTGATCTGAAGTTATACCCATGAGGCGCTTTCACACCGGTACCTTACCCCGTACTTTTCCCTTTTAGTTCCGATAGTTCCTGGGATTTTGCGTTCACACCGAAAAGATCTGGAACTAGAACTTAGTTCATGAGAACTTTTCCCCCGTTTCCTGGGGTAAAAAAAGGTTCCTATTTCTGATTAGCTGGGCAAATTGCAAACCACGTCCCGTGAAACTCGGAAAAGTTTTGTGAAGCCGCCATTGTATTTGCTGGCATTAGCATTATTAGCATTAGCATTAGCCCAGTGCACCAACTGAGAGAGACTAACATATGGAAACGCAAAAAAAAAACATGGGAGCGGTGGAGTGATGAGGAGGTGTCGGCGTTCTGGCGATTTACTCGGAAGGCTTCAGTAGAAGCTGCTGGGAGTCCCAGCAGCTTCTATTGAAGCCAGTTCCCAACTCACAGCCGGAGACTTCGGGTGGCAGTATACGCCGTGAAGTTCTTTGCGACCTGCAAGTAAACCCGAAGAAGAAGAAGTGACGTCAGCGGCATCATTTGCGTAATCCTCCCTCAGGAACTTATTCCGGTGTGAACGCGATCTGCTCTTTAGTTCCGGGAACTAAAGAGTTCATATGAACTAAGTACTGGGAACTAAGTACGGCGAAGTACTTGGTGTGAAAGCGCCTATTGATGTATAAAGAATAGTTCTACCGCAAAGTTATTCTCCGTGGGGACTTCCGGCATCAATCTTGATTCCGATTGGCCAGAAGACTCGAAAAAACATCAGCAAAGATGTTTTATTGAGAAGATGATCACTACGTGACAGAAGTTTTCAATACCGTTTATGGTCTCCGGTACTTCCAGTCCAACGCCTACTGCATGCACAGCGTTAGAAAATCCGGCCTTCAAAATAAAAGTTTGACTTTTTTCTTTTCAACTTTTTTTTCTTCTTCACTCACACATCTGCGACCCACTCGAAACCACTCGTCTATAACAATGGTCATCTACTTCACGCCAAAAACATTCATATCTCAGCAACTTCATGGTCATAGTACACTCATATTAACGTTCTCAAGGAAGTACATTTTCTACTATAAGAACTGTGGAGGGCATCAGGAAATAAGAGGAGGGAAAAGGGCCTATGACATACAACAAAGGTCCAGGCTAAATTTGAACTTGGGATGTTGCAGTAGGCTAGCATGTTAAATGCCGTTATACGATACAGTACATAGTTAGACTGCCAGACCACTGGCAGGGCCCTTTACTTTCTTTGAATGTTCATAGTTCTGATATTTCCGACAGCATCTGAAGGCAACATGAAAGAATATATCACAGGTATATGATATCATCAATCAATAATTTCATCAGTCAACTTTTTAATATACAAGAGTTACAAACTGTGTTTAGATTGCTTTCACTCAGGATTTCTGCCCCCCTCTCCCTCCACAAACTATTGGTTTGGTTCTCATTATCTTGCTCACTGTACATCTCAGTCACAATGCTGACCTCCTTCCAGGCTCACGTCTCTCTGAAGCGTCTCCCATGCTGTTTTGGCTGCAACCTCCTGGTTAAATATAGACCGTGGCCAATAGGACTGACATGGAAGAAGAAACACAAACCTGGAGACATGCTGTGCACAGAAAACACTCTCAAATTCACTTGTTCAAACATGTATGTGTACACTCATTTTCATTCACACACATTATGTCTTTCCTGTGTTTGCAGGAGGGTACAACACAAAAGAAACACCCTGATCATGTTCACAGTGGTAGCACAATCTAAACCTGCTTTCAACTGAACCTTTACGTGATACATTCCCAGCGTTATCCAAGCCACCGCAGAGAATCAATCCTCCTGAAATGGATCTGAGTGAGCACAGAAAGCTACAACTTGTGATACAAAACCTGCCTCCTCCTCCCCCGCGTGTTAGGTTGGTTTTTAGTCACAGCCCCTGTCACTCATTTTGATGTGCTGCCTAAGAAACTCTGGGGATAATCGGACACTGATCGTGTGCTAAGTACAGCGCCTACAAAAAACTGGCTTACTGGCCCAAACTGTCACTGCGTCGGCCATTTTATATCAGTCATCTTGTCTCTTTTTGATGGCACCAAGGAAATACATCAGTCAAGCTTCATACAATGTATTTTTCTGAATGTCTACATGTTTTACCGTTGTTTTCAACTCCCTTTACCTGCTAACATCCTAACCTAACCCCATCTACTGTTTATGTCTCAACATCAACACATTTCCTGTAAACTGTTGCACAAAAATCAAAGAGCCAGGGGCGGAAACATATCTTGTTGAAATTTGTAACAGCTGCCATATTTGCCAAAACCCAGTATTTCTTTAACCATACCAAATCAAGATCTCTATGTTCAGAAATAAGACGATCATCATTGGCAATGGGGTGGTATCGTTCATTTTCTTTTTGCAACATGTTTGAAATACCAGATAGAGAAAAAATATACGGAAGGTGCTGATCGCCAGACATTTACTTTAGCTGCTAACTGACATTCAATCTCATGTGACTTCTGCACAGAAGCATGGTTTAAAAACATTAATTTTGTTATTTTAGGTTAGGCTTTTATAATCACTGCTTACACTATTGACTGTTGGTTCTCAGACCTGGACATCAGCAGGACCACCAAAAATAATTTGCTGTCAACATCATTCAATCCACCGGAAAGAAAATACACTCTTCCAACAACCCGACAAGAGAAGAGTGTACTCAACGGAAACTGATATTAAGCCCTTACATATTTGCAGCTCTAATGGCTTAAACTCAAAACAGAAGTGTGTGGGAGACATTACTTGGCCTGGCCACTCCTTACTTGTCACTCGACAGTGAACACAAAGCCAGGCGGATATTTAAAAGGTCCAACTCAAACAGAGCAGAGTCCAGCTCCAACACACTACACTACACTACAATACACTACACACTTTGGCAGTATCCACAACACATTCAACTAAGATATCAAGAGTTCCACACATGTCTAGACAACCATCGTAGATTTTAAGAAACATAAGTATTGAATCAGACTTTATTGCACCTACAAATACAGCTTCATGTGTCATCAGATGTGTTTATAAATAACTATGGCTCTAACCACAGACCTACAATAAAAGGCAAGAATCGTACATTATATTGACACAGTACGTGTTAATACTCTCTGTGGTTTTAATTAAACTATCCTTATTCTAATAATCTTCATGCAATTTCACGTAAGGCTTGATGGTACTTGAATGAATTAAACTTTCCATGACATTGTGTGTACTTTAATTTCCTGGATGATCACAGAAACCCAGGCCACTGCATGCGTTACCCTAAATGTAAACCTTGTGGGGACCAGTGTTGGGCAAGTTACATTGTTATATTACATATTACTTATTACTGTCTTTTGAAAGTAATAAGTTACATTACAATATTACTGTCTCTGAAA
>NW_011342991.1:0-3262 GCF_000735185.1 Notothenia coriiceps | reverse complement strand
GTTTGCTCCAAGGTAAATACGTGCTAACGTAGCTAGCTAGCTAGCAAAGATTACATTCACAAATTAACTAACTAATTTAATTAACTAACGTTAGCTAAAGTCACACGACTACAGCTGTAAGCTGTGTGCTTCTAGGTCGTTTTGACCATGTATATCACTTGATGCATAATAATGTCTGAACAGCTGAGCTCCGTTATTAGTCTACCTGTGGTCAAAGTACAAACAAGAAAGCCAACAGGCAATCATTCATTTATATTTTGCTTTAATCTTTGTAGCATTTTGTTAATGGAAAACCTACTGCCGACTTCCCTAATCATGCTGCACAAGTGGGCACCCCGACCCCCACAAAGGAACAACAAGGTGGATGCAGAAAGCCACCAAGGAAACGGTAGTTAACTTTAGACAAACTACAACATTTAATGCCTCTTGTGATTGTATTGTTTTATTCCAAAATAATAATAATAATTCCGTCGAATTTGACATACAGCTCATGTGATTTTTCACTCTTGCACTGCGACCTGTATGCAAGTGCCTCTATTGATGTTGTGCCTCCCTCTTTTCTAATGTTTATACTGTGGATATAACCCTCCATAGCGTATTGTAGCCCCTTTTGTCGGGACCTGGAGGATATTGCTGCGTTATTGCTCCAAAATGAGTCTGTTAAGGCGACTCCGACGTTACGGAGACCCTCCATTATGGCTTTGTTTAACGCATCTGGCTCTCAGCTTGTCGGACTAGCAACAGTAACCAAGGGGGGGGCGTGGCTTTGCGAAAGGTCAATTCAGTTAAAAGACAAATTGAGGAGGTGGGTTTTGAGTTGAGTACTTTTTGTAACATGGCTACAGCCAAAGCTAACGCCTTTTAATCAAATAATTGCAGTGTTCCTTTCCTGACACTGAGGATTTGTATCCTGTGTTTGACAGAAAAGACCCTTGACATGCGGTCCCACACTGATTAACAGTGCTACTTCTTATTGAGCTTGGTGCTCACCTCTACATAGGGACACTCCCACTGAGGCTAGGGTTAAACTTTGGTTGTACGCTGCTTAAGCCTAGCAGTTTCAGGCACACTCTTATTATGCGCTACATTTTCAGATGCATAAATCACACACTCTCACAACTTCACACCCACAACACTCTCCTAAACCGATCAGGCTGTTGGTGCAGAAAAAGTGTGCGAGACAGGATAACTCTTCAGGTGACACCAGGCTGCAGTTTGACTGACAAGTAACAACGATTTTTTTTCATGGCGAACGCCTGAATACAGTCTAGTTTAGTGTTTGGATCATGGAAATAACAGAATTGTCTTGCTTTTGTTAAAAAAGCTCAAACAAGTAATTAATCAGTTAGTTGTACATAATGGTTAACTAATCTGATCATAATTTACCTGTTATTTCCAAGGAAAATGCAAAATAATACAAAAATAACTGGTTCCTGCTACTCAAATGAGATTATTTTCATGTCTTTAAATGGAATATATCAATAGTGAGATTGAACAATGTTACAAATGAGGAAGATAATCTCTAGAGCCGGCCCTATGCATTATTGAGAGTTGCAGCCCTTGTGACATTTTAATGCATTTCCTTTCATCTTTACTGGACTTCCTGTATTAGTGACCTCTCACTCTCTACTGCATGTCAACACTTCATCTTGGAAATCCCCATTTGTGCAGCGTGATGATGTTCTGAATGCAGAGCCCCGCCCCCTGATGATCTCTGCACATGTATCAAAGCACACTGCAGTTACTCCTCTGGTCACATGACCCCAGGACAGTGCAGGAGAAAAACATGTGGAAGCTTTGTGAGAGCTTTCCCCTTGTTGTAAGCTGTGCCTCTTTAGCTGGACTATAT
This sequence comes from Notothenia coriiceps, assembly GCF_000735185.1. Classification (NCBI taxonomy): domain Eukaryota; kingdom Metazoa; phylum Chordata; class Actinopteri; order Perciformes; family Nototheniidae; genus Notothenia; species Notothenia coriiceps. The sequence goes on along the minus strand of NW_011342991.1, from coordinate 1,413 downwards.
CTGTTTTGTGTTTCACATAGTGAATACAGATGTATCCACGGCAACATGTAATTATGAATCAAAACGCACAAAGAAGCTAACAGAGAAAAGGCACCGAGGCGTGAACTACACAAAAAATCTCCCTTGTCACTCAAGCATAGAGCAGAAACACAGTATTACACGCAGCTGTGGGAGCGAGCTTATCCCCCCAGCTGTCTCACCCAGCGCCCTGTCTCACACACTCCCCCCCCTCGCCTCTTAGCGTGCCCTGCCCTCCCTGTGTCATGTGATCGGGGACAGTTGACGCAAAAACAAAAGGTGGCTCCATGCAAATGAGCACAAACACGACAAATTGATACCCGTACGGCAGACTGGAGTCGAGGTGCTTGACCCTTTATCTGTTACACTGCCACTCAGTAATTGCTTACACATGCCCCCCCCCCCTGACACCCTATCACACACACAATCACACACACACGGCCCTCCCTTCGGTGTGTATTTCTGCTGCTGGTCTCTCGAGTGCTGCTCGTAACTCGTACGTGTGTGTTGGCAGCGTTTGCCCTATTTTCTTGGTCTTTTTTTAATCAGCCCTCGTGCATTTAAAATCTGTCCGGGGCAGATGGGAAGGGGAGTTTGACCCACTTTGATGGATTCCACACCGATTAAAAGGATGAGTGAGCTTTCGAAAGCAAGAGGCCCCTGTGTGTGTTTGTGTGTGTGTGTGTGTGTGTGTGTGTGTGTGTGTGTGTGTGTGTGTGTGTGTGTGTGTGTGTGTGTGTGTGTGTGTGTGTGTGTGTGTGACCAAGGGAGAGGAATAGTAGCCTGTGTGTTTGTGTACCAGTGATGTGCATGTGTTACTGTTAAGCCTGTATCTCCTACTGTAGGTAGCAGCTCTAAAAATACCTCCAGGGATTTGTGAATTTGCAAACCTATAATTATTAGAGAAATCCTCAGAGAAAGGTTAATTAATAAATGCTTTTGGCAAATCTCACGTACTTATTGTAACGGTGGAAAGGACACTGTTTCCTTGAGATTTTCTATTGTAAGGCACAGATGTTGAATTGTTAAAGTTAATGACACTCAACAATTGCTTTTCTTGTTACTAAAACTAACCAGTTGCCTTAGGGCAGGTGCGTCCAAAGTAAACTACGGCCCGGGTGCCAAATGTCCATTTTGAATGGGCCCTCAGCAAATTCAAAAAGTATAATGGAACATGTTTGTGTGTCCACTTTTTAAATCAATTCACTCAAACAAGTTTTAATTGCGAACATTTTATTTACATAACAAGCTTTAAAGATACCCTTCATAATTCCCCTTATTATAAGCAATCTGAGGCTTCTGTTTAAGGCAGGGGTGTCCAAACTACGAATTCAAATGCGGCCCGCGGACCATTTTGAATCGGCCCTCACTCAGCAAATTAAAAAAGTATAATGA
>NW_011342990.1:0-3120 GCF_000735185.1 Notothenia coriiceps | reverse complement strand
GTGTGTGTGTGTGTGTGTGTGTGTGTGTGTGTGTGTGTGTGTGTGTGTGTGTGTGTGTGTGTGTGTGTGTGTGTGTGTGTGTGTGAGAGAGAGAGAGAGATTGGAGAGAGAAGAAAATCTTTTTACATCTGAGCTTAGCTGACTAAGGCTCCCAGAAGACAAAGGATGGGGGAGAGGTGTGCGGGAAAGGAAAGTATAGAGCAAAAAAGAGAATGTAATTTGAATCTCATATACATTTCAGTTGAAAGTCGTTCTAGCCTTGATATATTCTCCCCCACCCACTCGTGTGGACAAAGCTCTTGTGTATGAGCACAGATTGACAGTTGAGTGTTCGCACTACAGCTCATTCATCCTCTACTGTACATCTCTGCTGCCAAGTTGAAAACACAATATATGTCAGTATGCAGCCTTTCCACAAAATGAAATATATTGTTATAGCTTCAGTCGCTTGCAAACTCAAGTACCCTGAATACAACATTGTAGGCTGTAAAATAAAAAGAATGGGAGAAAAACACAAACTAGGGACTGAACTGATTTTTTTAGGTGTTCTTTTCTCCCTCCAAAACTCTTTTGTCCTGAGAAGCAAACAGCCATCTCATAAGTAATACATAAAAAATACATCCATTGTCATGCCGAGGTTTTCAAGTCCAAACATAGACGTCATTTCTTATGTAGCTACAGAACAAGTAAATGGACGGTGGCCTTGACGTTTACCTTTTATGATTATTAAGGTAGTGGAATTTGTGCTCAAAATGCTTTTAAGTAGCTGCACTGTAATTTAGTCCCACACAGCCAAACAAAGGAAGGCCTACATATCAAATGCTTCTCAAGGTGTCAAGAATAGACACGCAAATATTTTTTCTGTCCCTCTTTAAGCACATTTGTGTGTCTGTGTGCAGTCTCTCTCTCTTTTGCTCTGCATAAACAGTGTGCCCTTCTCTTCCAGGCTGACAAGTGAACGCCTTGTTTATTTCTGTTGAGGGGAAAACAGTCGGGTATTTATTCCATCTCTCCCCTACCTCCAAGTCTTTCTCCTCCTCTCATCCCCCTTCTTTCTGACATTTTCAGAAAAGCAAAGTTATAGCAGAGCATCATACAATAATGAGCTAATATTTCATCCAGGTGAGGTTGTTTGAGTAATGACAGATAAGGATACATGATGACCATAAGAGGATTTATTGTAGGTTTAATTGCTAAACTAATAAGCATAAGTCTTTATCATCTGATTTTGTACTCATTTGACATCATCCTAAAGGGCATAGTTGAGAAAAGGATTGATCCTATACGTTTATTGGGAGAAAAAAGCATTGTAGAGGGCCCACAGTTTATTTCGTTAATTTGTGGGAGATGGGGGCAAAATTAAATTTGATACCGTGTATTAAAAATATCAGAGGGGGTTATCATTGAGTTTATCCAAACCACCGTAAACAGATTGTTGTCTAGTAAACAGAATGCTACCAGATACCTTAAATCACATTTAAAGTATGTTAGGCTTGTGTAACTTACATTATCTAACACTTTAGTTTGAGGGTAATTGTTCTCTCTTGCAGAATACCCTCTTATAGCCCATCGTGCTTGCTGTTTTGAGTCATATATTATCTATCTGTAACATTTGCAGTTTTAATTACAATTGAATCTGATCCCTGCTTTGCTAAAAAGTCTGACACGCCTTCATCAGGTTAGCATCTGTTGCTAAGGAGACAGCACAAACTATCATAGGAATTCTAGCTTCCAATGCCTCAAGCTGAATCTACTTCTTCATATTTTCATCCTTACATTTTATTAAACATGTTCCCATTTAATGTAATCTAAAGCTGACTTACTAAACAGTTGTTTGTATCTATCTTCATGTCCTTAGATATAAGTCCTAAATCTACAATAACAGAAGTACTTACAAAACTCCCTATAGCTTCAGACATGCCAAGGAGTGAGCTACCACAGATCCGGACCAATATACCAACCTACCAGTAACAGTCAATGGTGGCACGAAAGCAGCACACTCAAGCTTAAGAGCATTGGCAGTAAATATTGAAACAGAGGAAGTATATTAGCTATCTTTTAAGTCTTTAGAGGGTTATTGTTTTATACTAGCCAGACAAACTGAGTATTTTCTCTGCATGTTTCCTGAGGGTACGTTGCTTGTTAAAACAACAGTGCGCAAAAGTCCAGGAGAGAATTATCTAGAAAGTTGAGTACATAAAAATGTAAAACTTTTTTCTCAAGAGATGGTGGAAAAAAATTAAAGCTGGAAGGCGTGATAAATGTAAATGAAACTCCAATGGGATGTTTATGTTGCTCCATGTCCACAATAGGTTGCAGTGATGCATCTTTTTCTTATTGCTCCACATGAAGGGATTAATCAATCAATCAATCAATGTTTATTTATATAGCCCAATATCACAAATGTTACATTTGTCTCAGTGGACTTCACAGTTTGTACAGAATATCAGTATGGCAATACGACACCCTCTGTCCTTAGACCCTCACATCGTACAAGGAAAAACTTCCAGAGAAAACCCCACAGTTTAAAGGGAAAATGGGAGAAACCTCAGGGAGAGCAGCAGAGGAGGGATCCCTCTCCCAGGACGGATAGACGTGCAATAGATGCCGTGTGTAAATTGAAAAGATAATACATTTGCAACATAGGTAGTCCAAATGTTTGGAAATGCATGTGTGTATAATAGGAAGATGAATCCACGAGGATATCCATCCAGGACTTATGATCCAGGACCACAGCCACGACTCAAGATCCAGGACTCGCGATCCATGACACAGGACCGCAGGATCATCCATGACTCCGGATCCCGGCGTATATAGACACCAAAAAGAAAGAAATTTGGGGAAGCTGGGTTAATCGGAACATGAGAGTACACAGGTATAGACAGAGAGAAGGAAGAAGTAAGATGTCCCCCGACAAACTAAGCCTATATCAGCAAAACTAGGAGCTGAATCTAATCAGCCCTAACTATAAGCTTTATCAAAAAGGAAGGTCTTAAGCGCACTCTTAAAAACGGATAGGGTGTCTGCCGTCCGAACACAAACTGGAAGCTGATTCCACAAAAGTGGAGCTTGATAAGAAAAGGCTCTGGCTCCCATTGTACTTTTAGAGACTCTAGGAAC
>NW_011342989.1:2449-5785 GCF_000735185.1 Notothenia coriiceps | reverse complement strand
CAGTTCTAACATAGTTTTCATACGTCAACACAGGCTCACTATTTGGCAAGATGACTAAGCCTTATATTGGCTATACTTAGCGAGAATCAACTCAGTGAACAACATATACAAAGGATGCTGGCTGATGAAGAAGACAATATAAGGCTTAGTCATCTTGCCAAATAGTGAGCCCACATTGTACTGCTAAGTCTTATATTGGCTACCTAGCTTACTTCATCTTCTTCATCAGCCAGCATCCTTGGTATCTGTTGTTCACTGAGTTGATTCCCCCCCATCCATCTTGATGTTTCTTGGCATCTCTTATGACCATTTATTTATGACTTACTAACATTTATAACTGCCAAAAGGGAGCTTTATTGTAAAGTATGAAACAAATCATCATTTATTAATGAGTTACTACCATTTCTAATAAGGCTTAACAGTACAGATAAATGTGGGCTCACTATTTGTCAAGCAACCAGTCACAGTTGCCCTGTTTATCTCATGTCTTATAAAAGCTTATTAATGATTTATAAAGTGTTCACAACCTAATTAATAAATGAATTACAAACTATTCGTAAACCCTTTATAAGGGTAGTCTTATTGTAAAGTGGTACCGCTTTTTCTGTTGGTGCTCAGTAGCAGTTGAATTGCATGTAATCAATCCATGATGACATGTGGCTGTTAACAAACATCTGTCATGTTGCACATCCAGCAGAAAGAGTGCAACCTGAGTATTAATTCAAGTATTGTTTGTGGTGATTGCAAAATCACATTTGCATACAGTTCTGCTGCATCATCAATTATGTTTTGATGGAACATATTTTTCCCGGATTATGGTGGTAGTTGTTTACAATTGTTGAAAAATTATTATGTGCTTTGTGGAAAACTAAAATAGTGAAATAAAAGATCAAAATTCTCATGTAAGATTATCTTCATACAGAAGTAATGGGCATATGTAATGGCAGGCATCAAGAAGTTTTATTTCACTTCCTGTTTCGAAAACTAAAGCAGGACTGTAGAGGAATGTAATTATGGGATGGTTGATGATCATGCATCAACTACATCCTTTTCTGTTTCTGTGTTACTATTATGTCAGCTTTACCAAATGTGTAATTGACTATTTAGATATCATTTGTTATTGGTAGTTTTATTGTTGACTTATTGATTTTGTTTGCTTGTGTTTCTTTTTTTTTCTTTCTATGACTTGGATAATTTGTTTACATTGTGATATTGACTTGTTTGGATCCCAGCAACAAAAAAAGAAAAAATAGGACGCTAAAAAGCTTGCCTTGCCCCCGGGCCGTCCGGCCGAGACCCGTCCTGTTTCTCGTCTTGTGATTACCCCTCCCTGTATTTACTCTTGTCTCCTCCTGTGTTCAGTGTTGGTGCTTCTTTTGTATGTGACCCAGTTCACCGAAGAGTGTTTTGTTTGTCCAAGTGTATTTATAGTCCTTGAAATAAAGGTATCGTCAAGTGTAATCTGCGTTTGGGTCCTACCTGCTTCACTCTTCGTATCAGAGACTGCACTCCAGGCCTGTATTACGGCTAAAAAAATCCAAACCACCGAGCTTCTAGCTGAGGATCTTGGGGAATCAGTTCAATGGGTTTGTTGTTGTGGTGTCACTTACCCGATCTGTCCGGCCCTGGCCCTATCTGCAGTGTGGCATGTGCCGAGATGGGTCCGCCATTATTGACAACTTACATACGGCAACTCTGACCACAGTGGCGTTTGGGGCAAAGCAGAAAAGACACTCAAAAAAGCCGACAATACTACATCTGGAACGAGAGGAAATTAGTTATTGTTATTAAAGAACGTGGGACTTCCACTATTATTTCAACTCTTTTTATTGGGTCTTTTAATTTGGGGTTTGAGTCACATTGTCAGAATAAGTGGAGGAAAATGATTTAACTTCTTGTATAGGACGCTATATACTGATAAATATTTACTGGTTTTGAAGTATGGCAAAATGTATCGCCATATCAGCTGTGTGTTATTTAGAAAACAATAACAAAATTAGAAGGAACAATTTATTTAAAAATTAGCGATTTCTTATTCTGACGATTACAAAATACAAACAATTAATCGTGGCTTGATTTGAGTAAGACCGGTAAGAACATGTTTTTTATTAACCACATAGTTCCGGTCTCCAAGACCCGACCGGCCAAACATGGTTTCATATGCACGGCAAAACTCAGGGCCTCAGAACTCCAATGGGGAATGGTTACGTTATCATATGGCACACCAAAATTCTATTTCTGGTGGTCTATTGCCGGGCTTTCCAATGTTAAAGTCGTGTCTTTGTACGCAGACTGAAGAGAGTGGGGTTGCCTCCCAAACCATATATTTCCAGAACACAGTTTAATTCCATTTTTCTGATTTGGGTTCAAAGTGCGGAATCATACCTCAAAGACCGGCACCTTACAGGTTAACTTGGAGAGGGTCCGAGTCCGACCCTTGTCAATTAACTCAGGGCTCTCCAGGAGCTCCGTTCTTTGGTCCCTCCTCTCTCTTCAACGCTCGGATCTGTCTTTAGCGGATGGTTTTATCCACTGCTACGCTGTACGACACCCCAATTATTCTGTTCCTTTCCCCGGCCTCAGAGACCAGGGTTCGTTCGTACGCATCTCTGCTCTGTCTAAGGCTCAAGCTCAACCTTGGACAAGACTTGAACTGCTTTTCCTTTCCGGAAAATAGATTTGTCCACCTCTTGACCTAACAATCAACATCGGACTCTGTTGTTTCCCGACTCAGACTGGCAAGGAAATCTGGGTGTATATCCTAGATAAAACTGTCCTTCACTGCAAACATCGCTGGCTAAACCCGCTGCTGCAGATCCACTTCTTTACAACATTCAGGAGGATACGGTCCCCAGCTGGACCCAGAAAGGCAACGCAGGGTTTTGGTCCAGGCTCTCGTTCTCTTCACGGGCCTAGACTACTGCCAAACTCCTCCTGGCTGGTCTAACCTGCATGTGCCATCCGGACCTCTGAAGGCATCCAGAATACCAGCGGCTCGGGTCTGTTCTTTTTTCACCTTCCAAAAATTCTTCCCACCACACGCCGCTTCTCGGCTTCCCTTCCCTGGGCTTCCGGTAATGCCTGATATCCACTTCAAGACACCTGGTACTTGGTTACCATGCTGCGATGGATCTGGGCCTTCTACATCCCAAGGACAATGGTTAAACCCGTTACAACCCCAGGCACGTGCACCCGCTCTGCATCCAGCCAAACAGCTCGCTGCCCCCCGCACTGGCAAAGGGGGACCCAAGTTCCATCAGCAAAACACGTGGGGTTTGCTATCTGGCTCCAAAATGGTTGGAATGAGCTCCCCCATGAAATCAGGGACAGCAGAAA
>NW_011342989.1:0-2406 GCF_000735185.1 Notothenia coriiceps | reverse complement strand
GTGTGTGTGTGTGTGTGTGTGTGTGTGTGTGTGTGTGTGTGTGTGTGTGTGTGTGTGTGTGTGTGTTTGTGTATGCATGGCAGTGTGAGCAAGCCACTGTGTGACTATGTCCGTGTAGAATAGAAGAGCACAGAGAATGAGCTGCCATAACTCGTTATGTCTCATTATAACACCTTTAAAAGCGGCACAGCCACAAAATGAGCTATTTTAGCGCCATTGTCGTCACTTATCCTGAGACCAATGGGATCTTACTTCACACACACACACACACACACACACACACACACACACACACACACACACACACACACACACACACACACACACACACACTATATACAGATGTGAACCGTTAAGTCCAGAGCTTCACGTCAATTATAGTGCTTGTGTGTTTTTGTGTGACAGCGCTAAAGACAGTATTTAAGTCTCTGACAACTACAAAGAGCATTGTGGCGGAGAACTCATGCCAAGCTTCCAGTTCCAGGCGTCAACAACAATATGGTTTTTGCTTTCAGCACATCACTTTGGTGTGCACAGCTGAGAGGGGGGGGTGGGGGTGGAGAGGTGGGGCAGATGGGTGAGACAGACCGTCATTTCGAAACTGAGAGAGGAAAATAGGTGGAGGCAAGAGGTTAGGATGCCCGGGGAGGAGGTGCAGATGGGACATTTAAAAATGGCCTTTTGTTCCTGCGTATGCATTTCTAAATTGAACATGTTCGGATCCTAAAAAAAGGAAATTCAGCTGGGGAGAAAAACACAGAGAGATGGGGAAAGTGGGCTGGCCTTGTCGGATCAGATGGGCCTTTCTTGTTTCGCTCACATCAGAAAGCAAAAACTGAACAGTGTCAACAAAGTGGATGAGAGTATAAAGAGCAGGAAGTGAGGAAAATTCAAAAGGTAGTCCTATAACTTTTATCAAAATACAAAGAACAGGAAGTAGGATTGAGCAGTATCTAACGTTTGATACCTTTAAACCTTGCACAAATGTTCCCGCACTGAAGGGTAATACCAGCTAACTTTTGATAAAGGTGTTTTTTTGGGATTGGAATTCAAAGCAGCTAAATGGTCAGTATTGTACCGGCTCCTGCCAGAACAAGAAGCTGCTAGTCACTTGAAACATAGCAAACATTACTTGTGCTTCTTTGTGTCGCTATTTCAGGTTTTTCTCACTGAGCCTCAGCGTTTCACCCAAAGACAATTATCAGTGTTTTCTGTTGTGACTTGTTAAGCCTAGTCATTTCATCCTTGCAGCTGTTTGCAGGTGATTTATTCAGAGATGGGTTTTTCCATTTCCTTTATCCCCCGTCTTTTGTTGCAATCTCCAAATTCTGCTATAGCAGTTGTATGCTTTTTTGCAACCATCATAGTTTGGGCTTATTGCTAAAAAAAATTTGTGAGAAGTTTTGGGTTAGTCTTAAAATATCTTACATAATGTGATAGATTGCGATATTTCCGATCAGGCATTTCATACTTTTTTTGAAGGTTGTGGAGAAAAAACAATCACACAGCCCTCTCTTGTGTTATTTATACTCCCCAGAAAATAATCAGTCTTTCAGTTTATAGAGGGATGTTTAGATTTTCCAACGTTGATTACTCTTCTAATCCTATCAAACTTTAATCATCGTGCTACAATGGCAGCTGAAGGACTTGAAAGTTGCAGTGAAAGTGATTGGAAAACACTTTTGTTCCAGATAATTTTGTATTAACCACCTTTCCACTTTATTTATCTAATATATCATATTCCAATTACTTGTATAGACTCTTCTTGCATTATTTAAATTGTATTTGTATTTACTTGGGCGACTGTGGCTGTGAGGGAGTGTGTCGTCTTTCAACCAGAAGGTTGTGGGTTCGATCCCAGCCCATGCAGTCAGCATTTCGATGTATCCTTGGGCAAGATACTTAACCCTGAGTTGCTCCCGATGGCATGGCCAACGGTGTGTGAATGTTAGGTCCTAGAGTAAGGTACACTGCTCTGTATGAATGGGTGTGAATGGGTGAAGGACATGTAGTATGTAAAGCGCTTTGAGGGGTCTTAAAGACTGGATAAAGCGCTATATAAGTACAGTCCAATTACCATTTACCCTGCTAAACCGCTATTGAGAACCTTCATTTTGTAAACCTTGATTATTTGTGAACTTGATATGCTTTGTGTTTTGTTAAATGAAGAGTCACAGTTACCACAGCGCATGTTCAAATACAAGACGGTATGATAGCTCCATAATCAAGTTTTATTTGAATAGCCACTTTGTGTGCTGACACTGCACGTCATTCTTGGACATCTGTATGGACATTAAATGGGTATTTGTCATAGAGCATTAAGACTCGGTCCTCCCTATAATCCATCATGGTCCTTTTCCTCACTTTGTCTTGCAGGATTTGAACATCCTACTGTACAGCATAATG
>NW_011342988.1:0-5484 GCF_000735185.1 Notothenia coriiceps | reverse complement strand
AATGCTAATACCAATTCAGCATAGTGGTAGCACTAACTGCTAACAAGGTTTTGATATTCAGAGTCTGGTTGTTAGTGCTTGCTAGCATGTTCAATGTTATGGGCTAAATTGTACGCTAGTATGATAAGGCCTAGGGGTAGATGTTAATGTTATTTAACTTCTAGATCCTTTCATTTTTCACTTACAGTGAAACTCAATTATGTTTTTTGCATACTGTCCGCCAATCACTCTGTTTTAAATATTTAGTTAAAGTCACACATTTCAGTCTATTGATACATTTCTAAAAGCTACTTTCCTAACAAACATGGTGCAGTTGTAGCAATCGCTACAGATCACATATCTGATCATCTGTGAAAAGCTAAATGATGTCAGAAATTGACACAGTTTTTTCTTGTGTTGAAAGACATCAGCAGGTCAATGTTAATGCACCGCAACTCTGTCTGTTTGTGCTTGTATATCCTCCCTGTGTATGTAATGTGTTTAAACACAACAGAGTGGAAGACATTTCCCTCTGAGGGATTAATGAAGTATATGTTCTTCTTCTTCTTCTTCTACTTAGAGATCATAAGTCAATGGTCACATTAGGTTTGCCTTTAGTGAATGCTGACAGCTACAGTATGAGCTAGTTTATAGATTTATGATGGCATTAACACATGTCTCCTATATAAACCACAGTCTATGGCTGTTATACTTGTGGGTTATAGCATCATTTTATATCTGTATTGTGCTCTGGTAGGAATTCGCACCCAACATGTTAATAACAGTCAACTTTTTTGTTGTTGTATTTAATAGGATATTCAATACCTGTGTTTTTTCAGTTTTTCAATGTAAAGTATTGGTTAAATTAATCAAAATTACAAAATATTTCTTTCTTTACTCATTATTTTCTTGCAATTATAATTTTTTTTAAATAAGTATTAACAGTATTTTTATGTACATGACAGTGATATAAAGCCATCACAAAAGTATTTTTTGTACAATTAAAGAAAATCATTTATTTTTACGTTTCTTTTGTTAAATTTGCATTTAAAAACTGCTTTTTTTTTTGTTAAAATACATCACACATTTCAATAAACCGTTTATTCTTGTAATTTTAATATTATTTCCTGTAATTAGGAAATACAATAAAAAAACATGTCACCCACTGACAGTGCATATTTATTGCACGGATGAACAAATGAATGTAATGGTAATTTTGGCGATTTAGGCCCCGTTATGCAGGAAGTATCATTCGGGAGGGTAGAACCGATCAGATGAAACCCCCCAGGGTCTAGACACTGGTGGTGGTGAATGGATAGTTGGGGTCGGTCTGAAGAGGAGTGATTTAGCTTGAACCTGAATTCAGAGGGACGGGAGGAGAAAAGGGGTGGAGGAGGGTTGTGTCGAGTCACCTGAAATGACAGCTGTCAGAGCAGATTAAAAAGGTTTGACAGAGCGCTATGATAGGCTCTTGGAAATAGAGTGAAGTGTTTGGTTAGACTGAAGAGTGACGCCCCAAGTCACTTATTGAGAGGAGAGAGAGTAATGACGTATACTGTACATGAATGAGAAAGACGGTCTTCCTGGTTGAACTTGCGCTAAACTTCATTTGAATAATCATGGATTTTGCAAATTAGCCCGATGTTCCAGAAAAAGATACAATGGGAAGTCTGACCTGTCACATCTTCAAGAAGGATTTCCCAAAGACCCATATTGGCCACCTGTCTCACTTTATAGAAGTCTGTTTTAATGCATCAAAAAGAGTGCAGTGTGGACGTGAGCAAGTTCTGAATCCTAACTATTTAATTTGTCAAAGTCCGTAACTGAGGACCCCGCTGGCCACCTGTAGATGATTTATTTGGCTTGCCCCTCCACTCCAAAGTCTATTGTATTATAAAAAAGAGAATTGGATGTAAAATCCCCTGTGGCCTGTGCTAAATTTACCTTAAACCAAATCACTAAAGCCTACTGGTGCTTGACAGTCTGGGCAGGTGTGCAGACTCCTCAGTAATATCCAAGGGAGACCCGCGAGCGCTGCTCACCCTTTATGCATTCTTATTTATTAATCTGACTCTCCCTCCCTTCTGCTGAAGGCTTGATCCGCTGAAAGTCAAACAATACTCGGCCAAAATACCCTTTTTTTTCGCCTATCTAAAGGCTTCTGGTACTGACAGATTATTGGAGCTGTTCATGTTATAGTGGCCCATGAAACTGCCTGAATAGCACACCACAACTTCTTCTATCAATAAAGATTCCACGTACGTGCTAGGTATGCACTTTATGGCTTGAGAGAGAGTGGCATTGCCGAGGCATTCGCTGTTGACATTGACACACAACACAATCAGTGTGTGAGCACTCTTACCAACAGCGCTGTGTACTGAAGTGTTAACTGCCCTGACACCGGTGGTTTCGCTGTGTGTCTTGACATGTCTTCCCGCGAGTCAACACCCCAACGCATATTTTTTTGTTAAATAAATAAAAAGGCCGAGCACGGAATAAACACAGATCCTAAATAGGAGCTGACAGCACCACCGGTTTGGAGACGGAAGCTTCACTGCAGTTTATTTTCTCTTTTTTTCAGTTTTTTTGCTGACAATTGCAGGCAGAGAAAGCGAAGGGATAAGAGGTCTGGGTTTTTTGGTGTCACAGCGTTCCTGTCTAGCACAGCAAGAGTCAGTAAAGGGCCTCGTCCCTTGAGGTTAAAAGATGCTTATTAAATGGCAGCACAAAGACAGAAGGCCACTCATGCGGACAGGGCATCTCCAGCGTGAAGAAGGTGAAGGGTTTTAAGAGCACAGATGGATGCGTTAAATAATAATGATGTCCTTTTGGAAATGGATGTTATTGTTGCTTGGTGTGTGATCAGGCATAATGACACACTTCCAAAGGAATCTCTGGTATCATATCCATAGGTTTTTATTTTGTATTTTTGGCAACTTTTTTGGTAGATATTCTATGTTCAAAGTTAATCCTCTTTGTCTATCCCATCATTACGGATGCCGGTGAGAAAAAACAAAGAAGAAACAGCATGCCGAGCCCGGGGAACAGATGGGGTTTTTAACTCTGATTGTACATCTACACAACCACAGCACTGTGGTTTCACTCAGCTGTCAAAAACTGTGGCACCGCATTACATTTCCAATAATTCCCTTGCCGGAAGTCAACTGAAAAGAAGACAACGATGTAATTATAGTCCCCTTTGGCAAACTGCTTTCTCATACAACAGAATAATGATATGCTCTTTTGACACCAAACCAGTGTCTCTGGATCGCTCGGTAATGGCCCTGTAAATCAAAAAGGCGACTTTTTATAGAATCACACCTGGAGACCTGTGAGACGCTCCGGAAGTCGTGAAGTATTAAATAATGCCATCGCTCTAGCAATCCCAAACTTGGACTCCTGCCATTGATCTCTGAGATCTATGACAGCTGTAGCATAGGACACAAAAAAAATCAACCTTATCTCACCAGAATGTGTGACTCCACCAGGTGGAGTCACGAACTTTGCTACATTTACGTGTCTGCACCACGCAAACAACACCAATGTAAAGTGAATGAGGCTCCTTTGTCGTGGTGCACACGCATTTCTACAACATCCTGCAGTGAGCTTTTATTCTATAAAACGTTTTTAAAATCTACTTTATAGCTTGTAGTAACTCACGGGAGGCTTCTTTTATTGTATTTGTATTCATAATAATTTGTATTTTTCGTCAGAATGTATTATGGCAACCCTGTCTCCTAAAAACTACGTTCCCACAGAACTAAACTGCATTCTGAAATACGTTAGCTAGAAACGTATTTTCTCCCACGTTACGTTTCTTATGAACGTATCTTAAAGACGTTTATTTATATCTTTGCCATTTATTGTCTTGCTTATGATAATGATAATAGTCATTTATAAATATCATTTTAGAGCACACATTTGAAATCAGTAGGCGAGGCTGTAATTTCGCCAGCTGAACACTCTCATGAGCGAGGCAGAAAATAATAGTTTTAACATGCCAAAAAGCTGCTGTGTCGTTTATTGCACCTCAAAGATTGAAACAAATCCAGAGTTACATGTTTATGTACTTTCTCTAAGAACAAAGGACAGTAACAGAATATCTCTGTGGCTTCAGGCTTGATCGCCGTTCAAATGACAGCGTTGGTTTCCCCAAAAGTGGGCGGGGCTGTAAAGTGACGTAGATTTTACTCTCATATAGGCTATTATTCAAAACCATTCTATTTATTCCAACGTAAATTACATGCCAGTGTTTTATCTTTTTATTTGTTTGTTTTTATTTTAAATCGTATAATGTCAGACTTTTTTTGCCGTCTGTGAGGAAAAGAAATGGGGCTCAGAGCCTCAAAATACTGAAATCTGTATTTTTTTTAATCTTTTTTCTTCCTTCTAATTTGTTATTCTTTTCTAAATAACACACAATTATCCTTTTTTTTATTTATTCGTTTAATTCTATAACCTTGGGCTTTTTAGCATGCTTTTTAGCCGTAAATAAAGTCACAGGAATCAGACGTAGGCCTATAAGGGACATTTCGAGCGATATACACCACAAACCACCCTCTGAACAGATTACCAAAAATCCTCAGCTTGAAGCTCGTTGATTGGATGTTTTAGCCGCAAAGCATGTTGGGATATGATGTTAATGCGATATGATATCCGAAAACATTTAAAAAAATATATATATATACTTTATTCCGAGTGTTCTTACTTTTCTATTTGGAAGCCATCACATACAGTAACTGCATTGCAATACACGGTTCGGCTGCATTAAATATTACACAACTGCCAAAGTTCTTTATTTACAGAGCCCTGATGAGAAGACTTCTGGACAAACAGGAGAACTGCCACCAAAACTGAATATGTGACGTGGATCATAAATATATCAACAATTAAACAACATCTTGCATTTCTTTTCACAAAATACGTCTCCTCGCAGTATCAATAGTAATTTGGCTGACTTTTATATTTGATCCAATTGGTAGATAGGTTATATTTACACCATAACGGTGCACAGCTGATAGAAAAGGACTTGTAGTTTTTAAAGATATTACTGATTTTCTTTGAATATAAGAATGTAAATACTGAGTTGAGAGAATAGTCAGGGGATTTGGGTGATGGGAGACACATCTATGGAATCACAATTTCAATAGCTTACCATTAAATGACGGATATACCTTTCTGTCTGTGATGTTTTACAAATCAGATATTAATGTGTAGAAGTAAAACATGAGAAATAGTATAGCAATATCCTGTAAAATTATGTGAAAACATGAATAAAACTATTAAACTACACATCTTCAGATGTTATACATACATAAGTGTCCTACACTAATAATACAAAGTTATTATTAGTATGATGTGTGTACCTTGTGTGCACCGCCTAGTGGTTAAAGCATGTTATTGAATTAAATTAGTTGAATAATGTTATTTTTGTTGAATAATGTTATTTGATGAAAAAAATATGAAGAGTACCATACTTTTCATAGGGGGAAAAGAAGAAGGTCA
>NW_011342987.1:0-5217 GCF_000735185.1 Notothenia coriiceps | reverse complement strand
GCTATTTAATCGTAATCAGAAAATGATCATATAGGGCTTACACACGGAGCCGTTGGACCCCCAGAGCGTTGCGTATGCCGGTCTACCCACCTTGGGACCTCCCCCCCCACAGAGCGGAGCAAGGCAACGAAACTTAAAATAAGAAGCAGCATTTTACGGCGCGCTATGGGGGCCGTCTTGAGGGGGTTTCCCGACATGTCGTTTCAGTAAATTAAAGGGTGTTTCATGTTGTCGTTGCTGTGGGACTTCTTAATACCTTGGAAAATGCCGTTTAATACTTTTTAATACTTTTTAAAAGCCTTAATTTTCGCTAAATTGATTTATCAACTTTTAATACTTTTTAAGAACCTGCGGACACCCTGCTTAGTCTACTTTTAAGACATTAAAATAACGTATTCCAATTTATATTTTGTTTTCGCGCGTGGAATTATACCAGCTCTCGTTTCAGTACACATAACAACGGAACCATAGCAACGGAAATGACAGGCAACGGAACTGACAGGCAACCGTCAGAAACGTGACTCTTACACTCTTTACGTCAAAAAAAATTTGGTGGGTGAGAATAGATCTTTAAAACGATAAGCAATGCGCCAGAATCAAGGTGAGACTATCGGCATCCTTTAAAACTCTACGCACATTTGTTTCACCGAAATAAGTAAACGACTGTATTTGAGTGAGTTAAGGCATTAGTTTGCTTCATTAAAGGATGTTAATGAATAAGTGTTCCCCAGTGCCTTTTGTCCGCTTTAAGGTATTATTAAGGTAGGGTTAATGTTGCTCTCAAAGTGCACCAGATTGATGCTTTTAACTTCAATATTTTTTTTTAAATCGTCCCGGGGGAGCATGCCCCCGGACCACCCTAAAGGAGGCGACGACCCCCCCTAAAGGGTGTCAGGTCCACCCCCCACTTGTAAAAAAATAGCACTTTACCCCTGCACCCCCCAACAACTCCTGGGTTAAGCCCCGGATCTCCTACAATCCTAAATCCGCCACTGTATGACACCTATTATATATTGTTGTAAAAGAGTATAATAGGGGACCTTTAATAAGCTTCCCTTTTGTCTTGCCAAAGGATGCAAGAGACAAACTGATTTTAGGTTAGGGTTGGCTTGTTTAAATTAGCTATATAGATTTGGATTATATTTATAAATGGTTTGCCGCCATTTTGGCAGTGGTTAGTTGACTGCTGTACCTCAATTTAAAAAGGGATATATTACAGCAGTCAGAAATACAAAAATATTGATTAGTCACTTTAAAGACTGCTTAACGAAACCAATTAAAAACGATTGCTGCTTTAAAGTGTATTATTCCTTGAACTGGTTTAGACATACCTACACAGATACGGGCTGCTAAAACAGAATTGCTTTTTATTGAAGCGTTGCTATTCTGTGTCTCCCTTCCACTATCAGCTTCCGGTCCCTCATCCTGAAAATTTCAGCGGATGATTTATGTAGCAATGTTGCTCTGTGACCTCAGAATCCGCCCCATCCATACCGCACCTGTCACTGCGCCACTGCCTGCGTGCTTACTGAAAACCGATCCATCCGTGCAAAATGGCAATTTTCCACCCACCTAGAGAAAGGGAGAAAAAAAAGGATTCAATCCATTTAGAAGCAAATGTAGGAAAATTATATGATATGTAGAGCAGGTGCGCGAGGGCTCGCTGCTCCGCTAACGAGGGAGCTGAACTGCACGCACCGCTGACCACAACATCTGTCGTTTGTAGGGATGCAGTTTGGTTTGTACCTCTGCAACACAGTTTGCACAGCGAGAGACAGGCGATGATAGAGCGCCAAAGATGGATACAGATGGAAGGGACCGGGGCCCGTTTTCAGCCGGGGGCACAGAGGTCCCATGCAGGGGCCCGGTAGCATATGATGCATGAGGATCCAGCGGGGATAGCAAAGAGTTATACTTGTCTGGTTTGGCCCAAGGTGAGGCCAGGCTGACCCAGTTTATCCCAGGTGGAAACCCTAACGAGCTCATCAGGCCTAACGAAGCTAAACGGGATTCTAATTGGCTGCGGTATGATGTCCCGAAGGTCAGAGTGCAGGTACCTGTGCCAAGCTGCCACTTCCTGCCAACAGCAGGTCACATGACCAAACTAAAGTCCCTCCGTGTAAACAAAGTAGTGAAAGGACAACAGGAACTTCTTGCATTAGCTAAACCAGAGTTTGTTATGCTCAGAGGTGAGATGAAACTACGTTTTTACTCAGGACAGAGGTGGAAGAAGTACTTTTCTACAACCAAAGAAGTAAAAGTAGAAATGTTTAATTGACGACAAAATATCCGGTTACAAAAAAATCCAGAATTAAAAATCTTTAGTGTAAAAGAATAAATAGTTTGCATCAAAAAAGACCAACATTACAAGAAGTAATATGTTATGGGCAATGGTTCATTTTAGAGACAAATAAATTATATTACTGGATTATTAATTTGTTATGCGTAAGTGTCTATCAAAGCTGGTACATTTTGAGCCTCTTTACTTTGCATGCTGTTGCTGGACATTTCAACCTATCAATATAAAAACAATTGTATGTCAATGTTTATTTATATGATGTATTAGCAAAATAATTTGAATCCATAAAGGTATTGTAAAGGTGTCAAATATAAGTAGTTAAATAATAGATGTGAGGTTAAGTACAGGTACCTCAAATGTTTACTTGTGTACAATACTTATGTAACAATCTTAATGTTGGAAAGTTGTAGGCTCTATTCAGTAGTATACAACGTATTTTAAACTGGCTCCACATTGACAAGCTACATTGTATTTGTTTGTGATTGAAACAAAGTTATATTCTGTATTAATGTACGTGTTGCAATAGCCATTCTGCCAAATGGGTTACTAACACTTGATACTTTGAGTGCTGATAATGCTTCTGTATAATCCGAACGGCTGCTCTGTTTATTCAAGACTACACACTGGTGTGGTGATCTGCTGCCACCTCCTGGTCACCATGCAGTGGCACAGCTTGGTGAACAGAATTGTCGAAAAAAACAAAACCTGTCCAGTAAATTCTACATAAACATAATTAAAGTATCTTTTGAAATCACAAATACAGAATTATTTGGAACAAGCTCCACATGCACACTCATCACCCAACACATTCTACCCTAAATAAAACACATCACACAAAGTTCTGGTCAAGATCCTGTATCAGTTTTTGCAAACAATCTGTGATATGTACATGGAGGATTGTTTATTTCCCAATGACGGAATGAAACATCATGTAGGATTAAAATGTACTGACAATCAAAGAATGAATAGTTATTCATATTTGCAGTACACGAGTACAGACCCGTCAGGTCTTTCAAGGTTTATAATTAAAAGAACAAACCTTAATAGACTGCTAACATGAGTAAAAGTCTGGGGAAAGCACCTGAATGACAGACAGTTGTGCAGTATTCCACAAAGGCGGTTAAACCCAAATAAAAAGTCAAAGGCAACAGTATGATCTTTAGAATATCTAACAAAGGAAAATAATAAAATACAAATGGTAAAAACCCACGTATATCCTCTATAAGAATAAACATATAAAACTATGAGGAAACAAAGTTTGAAATAGAGATACACTTTCTTTTTTTTTTAAAAGTAATGTACAAAACGAGAGCAGGTGGTAGCGTTAGTCCGTTCCACACAGGACGGTGAGGCGATTCTGTCAAGAGGGGAAATAAACAATGATGAGAATCAAAAGCATGTGCATACATTTCTCCCCTCATACATTGAATGTTGAAGAGAAACAGTTCCATAGTGACATTACATAAGGGATGAATAAAATACCTTCAGCTGACGAATGCTCCTCAGAGCGGTTTCATCCAGCAGAGACAGATCCACTGAGTCCATCTGGCTGGCCAATAGCTGAACACTCTGCAGACACATCACATTACAGATCAGAAGTCATATATACCAGTGTGAGAAAAAGTTTTTAGAGAGTACTTGTCCATGGACAAGTGAGTTTGGCAATTTACTTGTCCGAATACATTTTTCACTTGTCCAGAATGGACACAAATTGGGGCCACTGGAATCTTCTTCTTCTCCATCGTATTTTACATTTTGCCACGGTTTTACGACACCGCTAACGTAAGTGAGCGGTGAGATTTTACTGCATCACACATAGGGTTGGTTATCGTTTGGATTTTAACGATTCCGGTTCTGCTTTTCGATTCCAGTCATTTTCGGTTCTCGATTCCGGTTCTTTGAGAGGGTAAAAATAAGTCCCATGAAAAACTGGGAGAAAAATATATTTATGAAAACATTAAGTCAAATCTGTATTCCTATTTACAAATCACTTCATACTGTTTAATCTATTACGGTTATTGAATACAATTATATAAAAATAATCTCTGCATTGTTTAGTTAGTTTTAAGTGGTGCAGTTTGAGAATGTACAATTGGCCCAGTCTCCTCTGATGTTACACTGCAACCTTCCTGTGAGACAGAGTCCAACCACACACGTCCAACACATAGGCCTTATAATAATAATAATAATACATTATATTTATAGCCTATAGGCCTAGCGCTTTTCTACAACTCAAAGCGCTTGACGCTTACACATGTCCTGCAATACACATGCTGCAGCTGCCCAGCTGCTCACTGTTTGTAAAAGTAAATAAATAGTATTTTCATTTCAATAATGTACTTTCTATACCCTGCTTCATAAACAATACTGACATCCCTCGTGCTCCTCCGAGGTCTGGGGGTCCGGGGGAGTGTGAGGAAAGACGCTAGGACACAGGGAGGCTGCTTCACTTCATAAAGGACATGGCGGTCAATATTAACAACACAGGAGCTAAAACGCTTAATAGCCTTCATTACGCGTTAAAGAAAGAACATAAGAAAGTTTGACAAAGATGAGGCTGTTAAACGGGCAGCAGATCCGCTGTGTGTAGAAAGAGAGAGAGAGAGAGACGCTGAGCCGCACCGTGCAGCGATCAGCTGATACGGAGCATAGAGAGAGAGAGCTGCGGTCCGCGGGGCTCGGCCTCCTGTCCTCACAACTCTTATCAATCCCGGGACCGGACAATTGTTATTTCTTGTTCCTACTCGGAACCGAGTTTTGCTTCCCAACCCTGCCACTGTGCTACACTTCCCGCCCCGCCCCGTCTAACTGTACAGAAAGCGGCGAGATGCATTTCCTTAGGAATCGACAAGCAGAACCGAAACTAACATTTCTAAACGAACAATGGTGGACACGTACAATTTGCGAATGAGTTCTAC
>NW_011342986.1:0-1129 GCF_000735185.1 Notothenia coriiceps | reverse complement strand
CACACACACACACACACACACACACACACACACACACACACACACACACACACACACACACACACACACACACACTCTGCCACACCAGTCCTTCCTGGCCTCTCTGCCAGTTGGAGTCAGATCTCTGCTGAGTGTTCCGGTGAAACGTTGTGGAGCGTGAAACAGGCAGTCTGCTCACAATGCAGGTGGTGGAAGAACTGTGGAAGGTGTATTATCCTAATGTATCCATAATGACATAAATAGATGATGAATAGAGTTTTATGTCATGCTGCTTTCTTCTCTCATTTCTTTAGATTTTCTACTGAGCTGCTCCAACAAAATAATATTGGCACCTACCTCTGTTAGAGAAGAAACATGTTGTTGTACATTAAGGGATGGTTTAAATCATTTTAAATTAACTCTCCAGATGCAGTGTATGCCTAAGGTAGATGGCAGTCACAGTTTCGAGAAACAGACTGGAGTACCAGCAACGGTGTTAAGCAATCACAGGACCACAGTAAAATGTATTGAAGCCACCTAAAAAAAGGCCATCAATAAGTTTATATTATTTAAGTGTATGCTTTATTCGGAATCTTTTCACCTCTTTGCATAGACCTCCCCTCCAACAGGTAACTGAAACCGTGATCTATGCAGTGGTAGACCAGCAACTCCCGTGTTCTGTGAGAGCAAATCAACGTTGTGAATGTTTGTGTCAAAGGAATGTGTAGTTACTTTGGAGAAGTTTGCAGTCACATAGGGCTGTAACACATTTATATTCAGTGCATTTCTATGGGCTGAGATCAATTTATTACCCTGAGCAAGAATTTCAATTATTTTTGCTAATAATTTAACCATCCAGTCTACTTATTATGGTATCTCCAAAACAATAACAAATAATGAATGGATAACTCAATCACAACAGCACATGCAGAGGTATTACATGTGAGGATGTACTTAGCAACACTTACACCCCACAATGTTCACACACACTCATGGGAGCCTCTCCTTCATGTGTAGAGGGGGTCGTTCAGAGGGCAGAAACACACAGGCAGTCTCTCGTCTGCCCTTCACTTAAACCCTGTCTCTCTCTCACACACACACACACACACACACACACACACACACACACACACACACACACACACACACA
>NW_011342985.1:0-3484 GCF_000735185.1 Notothenia coriiceps | reverse complement strand
GTATCTATATACTTGACCTCTCACTGAATTATTTGATGAATATTATACTGTACTTTGAATTAAGGTTCCAGTTTCAATACAACCTGTACTATTTACACCTATGTTTTAGAGGCTTGTAATTTAGAACTAATACACTTTATTTTATTGGGTTACTCTTATTCTGACTATTTGGTGATGTAGTTCAGCCACCTGGTATTTCCCTCTCCAAATATAATGACCATCAGAGTAAGCATTCTTAACTTATAGGCTATTATGCCACTTATCCCCCATTCGGAATTTGACTGTCTCAGAGAAGAGGTAGGCCTATGTCTAAAGAAATCTCATTTGCAATAGAACTGTACCAGATATTTCCATACAACTACTGGTTAGTGTTCAATAGCACCCTAGACAATTCAGTAATGGCATATTTATTAGGGATTTCTGTTTTTCTGATAAATGAGAGAAAAGTGATTGAGTCCTATGTTCCTATCACCAAAAAGTACAATTTCCGTCTAAACTAAAGCTAAGTTTACAGGACTATAATTCAGTATTTGTTTATTTAAATGATTGTCTGACTATTTAGTGATGTAGGACAGCCACTTGGTTCATACCTCAGCAAATCTAAAGAGGATAAGAGAGGTCATTCTCAAGTTATGGGCTTTTTTGTCACCTTTCCCACATTCGGCCTGGTCTAATTTGGCTCTTTTTCAGGGATTTGGGTAGTTCTAAAGAACAACCCAAAAAACATTTTTTCCCCCAAAATAAAATTTGACAACAATCAATTTCATTAATGGGAGACCCTAAAGATAAGAAAAATCATTGTTGTAATTTGTTCTACCTCGGGTAGGGGTATCTCAAAATCTGAGGGCCCATCCTGCTAGACTACTATACATGTTGTTGTTTATACCTTTTTTTAACCTTTTCTTTTAAATATTAAGCTTTTTCTGCATTTTTGTAGCTAAAAGCAGCTACCATTCAGCTAATAACATATTCTACTTTTTCTGCATTTTCAGCTAAATTCAGCCATAAATGTTCACAGTTTATAGCATTGGCACGCATTTTCTGCAGGAAATGCATTTTCTAGTTTGATATTGGCTAGGTTATTGGTTATGTTCATATTGGTGTATCCGCCAGACCAGGGCTGAGAGGGCGTCCACCCCGGAAATCATATCCAAATCTAACGAATATTGAAAGATTACAGCAAAAAGTCAAAATAAGATAATCTTTTTATAGACACTAATAATTAAAATTCACCAACATGAGATATTGATATTCCATTTGAAAATATGTGAAACATTCCCATGGTGAGTTATCATTTTAAAGCTACAATAAGATATTGCAACCTTGGCTGGTGAAACACCAAAGAAGAACTTATTTCATGCTTTCATCTGTATCCGGCTGACCTTGCAAATTGCAATCTCTGGTCACACAATTTATGTTCACATCAAATTTCCTTGCTTGATATCTTTATCCAGAACATTTAGTCTGTTCCATGTAAAGCGTTAAAGGGAAATGTTATCCCATTTTCTGCTGTGACAACCAGAAGATATTAGCAATAGGAATGCTGTATTATCTTGATGTGTTTTTGCATGACAAAAGTCCTTAGGATTCCTACACAGGTATTATGCCAGTGCTGTAGAGCTGCAACAAACGACTCATTTGATAATCGATTAATCTATTGATTAATGAAGCGATTAATCGGAGCCTTGCACAATTTCTCAAACGCTCTTATTTAGATTTAGCTTGAGGTTGTTTTAGGCATGTGGAAACTAACAATAAAGACAATTAAGATGAATACTTGATTCAAAAATACATATTTTATTCAACTGTTACTGTCCTTTCTTCTTAGAGGAAGTACAGAAACATTTGTTTTAATGTTTGAGGTGCAATAAACGACACAGCAGCTTTTTGGCATGTTAAAACATTACTATTTTCTGCCTCGCTCATGAGAGTAACAGCTGGCGAAATTACAGCCTCGCCTACTGATTTCAAATGTGTGCTCTAAAATGATATTTATAAATGACTATTATCATTATTATAAGCAAGACAATAAATGGCAAAGATACGTAGAAAATAAACGTATTTGAGAAACGTTCATAACGAACGTAACGTGGGAGAAAATACGTTTTTAGCTAAACGTAATTGAGAATGCAGTTTAGTTCTGTGGGAACGTAATTTTTAGGAGACAGGGTTGCTAAAAATGACTATCATTGGAAAACAAATGCAGCTCTTGTGGGAACAGAAACAGCCTGATAATATTATGGGATGTATTTGTATAAATGAAGAGTGAAATATCTGAGTTTGAATCTGAGATCATGATGTCTGATTCAACCAATGACATCACAGTATTTCTTCCACATCTAAATATTTGTGTAACTAATCATCTGATGAAACCTCTTCCTATCCTCAGCCTGAGGTGATGTTTATTCTCCTCAGTCAACATTATTCCTTCTCCCTCAGGTTTTTATATAGATGGATCAGGACAAAAAGAGAGGGGGTCTTTGTTCCTGGAACTTTCTTTTTTGAGTCTCTTAACACAGAGGGGACACATGTTTATGTAGAAAATAGATGAAGAAGTGGATTTTGCATAATAGGGGACCTAGTAGTTAGATAAATCCCCAATACAAACAGTGTATACCTTGCAATACCTTGCCCCAAAAACGTTCTAACTTCCCCAACCTCCCAAAGGTAATGAAATAACGTCCCTTTGTGTTGACGACGCTTAATGCACAAGGAATGCTGTTTTCAATGTATGTAATATGGACAGAGATGGTAAAAGTACACACATCCTTTCAGTGTGCGAAAAAGTACACGTCCCACCGTCCGGGACGTGTTATTTACAATATCGGACAAGTAGATCTTTCAATTGACTTGTCCGGCGGACAAGTGACGTTTTTCGCCCTGATTTATTGACCAATTATTGATAAATTCAGTTTACAAAAGGCAGAACTCGTTCACAAATTGTACGTGTCCGCCATTGTTCGTTTATAAATGTTAGTTTCGGTTCTGCTTGTCGATTCCTAAGGAAATGCATCTCGCCGCTTTCTGTACAGTTGGGCGGGGCGGGGCGGGAAGTGTAGCACAGTGGCAGGGTTGGGAAGCAAAACTCGGTTCCAAGTAGGAACAAATAACAATTGTCCGGTCCCGGGATTGATAAGAGTTGTGAGGACAGGAGGCCGAGCCCCGCGGACCGCAGCTCTCTCTCTCTATGCTCCGGATCAACTGATCGCTGCACGTTGCAGCTCAGCGTCTCTCTCTCTCTTTCTACACACAGCGGATCCGCAGCCATCTGTGTCAAACTTTCTTATGTTCTTTCTTTAGCGCGTAATGAAGGCTATTAAGCGTTTTAGCTCCTGTGTTGTTAATATTGACCGACATTTCCTTTATGAAGTGAATTGCAGCCTCCCTGTGTCCTCGCGCTGTCCTCACATCCCCGGACACCCAGACTCGGAGGAGCACAGGGATGTCAGTATTGTTTATGAAGCAGGGTATAGAAAGTACATTA
>NW_011342984.1:0-4672 GCF_000735185.1 Notothenia coriiceps | reverse complement strand
CCAGGTCTCCACCAGGAACTACAGTGGGCGGCTGGTAGTTGATGCCCACCTTGAAACCAGTGGGGCACCAGTCCACAAACTGGATGGAGCGCTTGGTTTTGATGGTTGCAATGGCAGCATTCACATCTTTGGGAACCACATCACCACGGTACAAAAGGCAGCAGGCCATGTACTTACCGTGGCGTGGGTCACATTTTACCAACTGATTGGCTGGCTCAAAGCAGGAATTGGTGATTTCTGACACCGTTAACTGCTCATGGTAAGCTTTCTCTGCAGAGATAACAGGGGCATAGGTGGCCAGAGGGAAGTGGATACGGGGGTAGGGCACCAAGTTGGTCTGGAACTCTGTCAGATCAACATTGAGGGCACCATCAAAGCGAAGGGATGCAGTGATGGAGGACACAATCTGACTATAACCTGTTGAGGTTGTGTAAGAGGGACGCTCGATATCGAGGTTCCTACGGCAGATATCATAAATGCCTCGTTATCAACCATGAAGGCACAGTCAGAGTGTTCCAGGGTGGTGTGGGTGGTGAGGATGGCGTTGTAGGGCTCCACCACAGCGGTGGACACCTGGGGGAGCTGGGTAGACGGAGAACTCCAGCTTTGACTTCTTTCCGTAGTCGACAGACAGACGCTCCATCAGCAAGGAGGTGAAACCAGAGCCGGTGCCCCCTCCGAAGCTGTGGAAAACCAGGAAACCCTGAAGACCAGTGCACTGGTCCGACTGAAATAGAGGGAGAGACAATGAAAATATTTGAGATACAGTTATGCGTTACACATCTTTTGGATTAACTCTGAAACAAAGAGAATGAAACTTACTAAACGTTCTGAATATAAAGAACATTTGGAAACACTGTTTAGCTTTTCCCCAGCTATGTCAGAGACACTGGTATTGTTTTCAGCTTATGAGTCAGTGTGCTCCATCTTGGCAAAGCTTTCTCATGGCCCTCAGTACATGGCTTTCAGTCAAAATGTGCCTAACAGTTCAACATGCTCAGGAAATTCTACACCAGAGATTATTAAATTGGTAAATCAAGCCAGGATTTCGCCATTTTGCTTTGAACGCAGTCGCGTAAAAATGCCTTTGCAGCATATGACTAATCAAAACTGTTCCAGATGTGTAGTATAGGTTCAAATTAAGGCAGAGTTTGAATATGGGTGTCGTCAGAACAAGGGTGCAGGAGATAGAGTATCGGTTCAAATTCCTTTTATGTGACAACCTACTTGGCACTAAAACTGAATCATTTAATTTAACATTTTAGTTTTCTAAATATACCCACCAGTTTGCGGATCCTGTCCATCACCAGGTCGATGACCTCCTTGCCGACGGTGTAGTGTCCACGGGCGTAGTTGTTGGCAGCATCCTCCTTGCCAGTGATTAGCTGCTCAGGGTGGAACAGCTGGCGGTAGGTCCCAGTTCGAACCTCATCTAAAAAAGGGAAATAAGCATAAATGTAAGCGTTTGACTAAGAGGTGGACAAATCTACACATCAGCATCTTTGCATTTTTGTAGTGAGAGGTCACCGATGACAGTGGGCTCCAGGTCAACAAAAACTGCTCTGGGGACGTGCTTTCCAGCTCCAGTCTCCATGAAGAAGGTGTTTAAGGAATCGTCTCCTCCTCCAATCGTCTTGTCACTGGGCATCTGTCCGTCCGGCTGGATCCCATGTTCCAGGCAGTAAAGCTCCCAGCAGGCATTGCCAATTTGGACACCAGCCTGACCGACGTGGATGGAGAGACACTCACGCTGGAGGGGAAAAGGACGTGAAGTTCATGGCACTATAACTTTATTTTATTTTTTTAAGCCGTGGTTGGCTCAACCTTGTGCTAAGTCTCACAAATTAGATGCTGAAGGCTGCTCTAAAGATATTTTAATATTTAAATGAGTGGAAAAAAGCCTCCTTTGTTAAGAACCAGAACATCATGACAAAAATCACATGATTGAAGTACACATTAAGCCTAGGAACAGACAACCCCTTGAGAAATGGCTACTTATATCAGAGGCTGATTATTCATACATAACATTAACAGTGTATTAGGTGTGCTCTCACCCTGGAGTACTTTTCCCCGTTTAGTTCCTTTAGTGCCTGGAATTTTGCGTTCACACCAAAAAGAGTACTTAGTTCCGAGAACTTTTACCCCCATTTTTAGTGCCTGCTAGAGAGGTGTTAGGCTACTATCCAGGGGAGAAAAAAGTACCAATTTCGATTGGCTGGGCGAATTGCAAACCACGCCCCGTAAAACTCTGAAAAGTTTTGTGAAGCCGCCATTGTATTTGCTGGCATTAGCATTATTAGCATTAGCCCTACGCACCAACGGAGAGAGAATAATTTATGGCAACACAAAAAGCTGCTGGGAGTCCCAGCAGCTTCTACTGAAGCCAGTCCCCAACTCCGGGGACTTCGGGTGGCAGTTTACGCCGTGAAGTGGTTTGCGGCCTTACAGTAAACCCAAAGCAGAAGAAGAAGAAGTGACGTCAGTTTTTATTATACATCCATGCTTCATTTGCGTAATCTTCCCTCAGGGAGCTTATTCCGGGGAACGCGATCTGTACTTAGTTCCATGAGGGCACTGCGTGCTACGTATGGCAAAGTACTTGGTGTGAAAGCGGCTATAGACAATACTTTTCCTAAAACCAAACCAAATACAGCTGTAGTTCCTTATTTTTAATGCATACAACATAACATATTAAATATAAAAGGCCCCATTGTGCTTTTAGTGAACAGGGTGTGTCTGAAAAGCCAGTGGTTGCAGTTTAATAAAGGCCAGCCTCTTCAAACAGCCGGTAAAAGAGGAATGTGTTGAAAGTTCACTGACCTCTGCCAACAACTGGGTACAGGCAGGGAAACCACGAAACAAACCTGAAAGTGGATTGTGCCATGTGACTGTCAAATGAACACATATTTTACCACTTTTACAGTTGAAATGAACTACTGAAGAAGGCGTTGTTAAACGTCTATAAAGTATATCTATCTATCTATCCATCCATCTAACTAACTAACCTGTTAAGAGCTTTTTTTATTTGTTTAAATGTAGGTCAGCATATGCCACTCCTTAACAGTTATAACAGTAAGTGAAACTAGTTTGGTCGCCACGTGATGGCACACGTTCATATACACAAATTGAGAAAACCTATATCTTTACACTAACGATGTTTTTTAAAGTTGGGAAGTCTTGAGTTTGTTGTAAAATAGGAAACAGGCACATTTAGCTCTTGCAGCAAGACCTTTATGAGTCCAGTGTGAGAAGCAACTAATGTTTGCTTTTCCTCTAGGCGGGTGGTTTATACTTCCTCAACAGGCAGAGCCGCGGAATCCGATTGGCCGAAAGTCACGTGAGCTGGACTCCTATTGGTTAAAAAGTGGTGCAGGAACGTTAGAATGGGTCCTAAAACCAGGAAGTGAGTTCAGATGTTAGGCTTAGCAGTGCACGTTTCTGATCTTGCTCGCCGATGAGGATGCACAGATACACTTCTTGAAATTCGTGAATTGTTTTATATGCTGGGCTATACTTCAAATGAATGGTTTCACAGTCCGTTTCATTTTCTTACTTGCACTTTGTACTCTGCGGTACTGCTTGTTTTGACCACTATGTGGCAATGTATCTCCATTTTACACATAACTGCATTTACTCATTAACACTGTCTGTGCATCATATTGGTTTGAACAAAGGTCTTAAGGATTGATTATATATTATTATAATACAGTGGTTCTGAACCTTTTTACACCAAGTAGCCTACCACCAGAGAAAATAGTTGTCTCTCCGAGTATGACCAATGTTAAAATACAGCCTATGCACAGTTCATGCAGGACTCGAAGGCAAATGTATTCATAATACCATACTCTCTCTCACACACACACACCACAAGTGAGAATATAAAGAACAAAATAATAACTTATTTTCACACCACAAATGACAACTGTATACACATGTCATTTCCTGGACATATACCAAAGTGTGAATGTAGGCCTCCTGCAATACATTGTAACAGAAAACGTCCTATTGGGAATTTAGTTCCACAATAATAATGAAAGCCTCCAGGAGCAGATGAGCCTAAGGGCTAATAGCTCATCTTCAGTCTGCTGATGTTTGCTATTGCCATTTATGTGGTGGCAAAGTAAAAAAGAAAAGAAAAAAGATAACAATTAAGGACAAGTTTGTGCTTTTTCAGATTTTGACCTCGGTCACAGCCTTCTCTCCATTCTTTGCGCAAATGCCTTCTTCCTGAGTCACTTCTCTCCTCCATCACAGTGTTGTGACTGTGCATATCACTTTTGCATTGCTGGCGGAGCCTGCACTTGTGCTCGGTTGATCGTTCGCTCGCTAATCGTTCACGGTTAGTAAGGTCATCATTAACAACACCAGATTTTTTTTTTTTTAAGTTTTTGTTTCTAAATCTAAAAACAACAATAGCCTATAAGAACTTATTTAAACCACAGTTTCAATTATTTCAAGCTTATTTTCATTCGTTGTAGTATTTTGATTTATTTTGTAATCAATTATTCAATCAAGCCTCAAACTGATGGCACTTGTCCCTATAGAGTGGCGAAGTCATGCCCATCTACTTCCGGTCCATGGGACCTTATTTCGGAAAAATAATGTATTGAAGTCAATGGATGAATGAATTGTGCCATGAATTACACATATGATGTTTGTCAATCTTAAAAAA
>NW_011342982.1:23591-27413 GCF_000735185.1 Notothenia coriiceps | reverse complement strand
TTTGTACATGAATATTTCAGCCAATTTCTGTTTTGAAACCATGAGCTGCAAAATGAGCGCCTTACCCCACTGTACAGGCGAGTTGGCTACTTTTAAAATATACCTGGGCAGGCTCTGTTTTTGCCGGCTGCTCCGCCTCCGTGGGCGAGGCGGGCAAAGCCGGCGAGTCGGGCGGGAGGACGTTAGTGTCCACGACAGTGGCCGCGGGTAAAGTAATGTCCCCATGATCTTAACTGTTATTACCTGCAGTAGATGCAGTGTTACTGCTGGCGATAAGGCCAGGTTGTTTTAACCATTTTCTGAGTTCCATCATTGACTGCTGTGTAAGCACCTTGCAGATGACGAACGCGCAGCGGCACAGTTCACGCGCACCTGACATAATAACGTTACTTACCGTTTAAATTGACCAAATAAATGCAGCAGACAATGTTATATAACCACAATTTCAATTTATTTTATTTCAACTATATTCTTCTTCTTCTTCCTACTATTATTATTATATGTAATTTTTTTCACTTTAATCTTTTTTTTTTTTCACTTTTAATTTTTCAAATGAGGGTGCATAACGACTCAACTGAGGGTGCAATGCGCCCTTATGCAACCCGTAGAACCGGGCCTGGTCCAGTCATTAATGGCGCTAAGACATTCTAAGAGTCTTGATATCCTAAAAGCCTCACTAGGTTTGAATGAAATGTGGAGCTGGATATCGTCCGTGTATAAGTGATATGTAATGTTAAAACTATTTATGATCTGTCCTAAGGGTAGCAAATATAGGGAGAATAACAGAGGCCCCGAGACCGAGCCCTGCGGGACACCACAGGACAGTGGAGAGGAGTCTGACACAAAGTCTCCAATCGAGACGGTGAAACTTCTATCCGCAAGATATGATGCAAACCAGTCTAATGCTAAGCCAGATATGCCCACCCAGTCACGTAACCTCTTGATCAGGATATGGTGGTCTTCAGTGTCAAACGCCGAACTTAGGTCAAGAAGTACTAACACAGAGCAATCACCCACATCAGAAGCCATCAGGATGTCGTTAGAAACCCTCAGGAGAGCCGTTTCAGTGGAGTGCTTTTTCCGAAAACCTGACTGGAACTTATCGTAAATATTGTGCCTCTCCAGTGCAACAGTGAGTTGGTTGGCCACGACCTTCTCTATAACTTTTGAGAGAAAGGATAGTTTAGATATAGGCCTGTAGTTCACGGGCAAGGCTGGATCTAAGTTAGTTTTCTTTAATATGGGCTGAATAGTGGCATGCTTAGAATAGGAAGAGACACATCCTGTAGACAAGGAAGTATTAATAATAGCTGATACAGCACTGCCAATGTTTGGTAAAACCTTTAAAAATAGGGAAGTTGGTATTACATCCAGAGGGCAGGAAGATGGCTTCATTCTCCTAATCAAATCCATCAGGATGTCTTGTGAGTTGATAGGTTCGAAGGAGCCAAGCACAGAATGGGATGGAGAGGGGCTAGAGTTGGGCAGTGAAGTCCCAGGATTAATACTGGACCTAATATATGCTACCTTATCTACAAAGAAGATAAGGAACTTGTTACAGTCATCTTTCGAAAGACTAATGTAGAGAGTGGTGGTGAAACAATGTTATTCATTGTGTCAAACATTTTTTGTTGAAGAAATTAACTTCGCAAAGTAAGCACTCCAGGCTACTTTTACTAATGCATTAAAAAATAATATCTTAGATCTTTGAGATATACAGTAGGCGATGCACTTCCAGCCCAGTGGTTCTCCATAGTCGTTCTGTCCTGTGACACTTCCACCTCAGGCAGCAGACAGCGTCTGTTATCCATGGAGAAGTGTTGCAGATAGCCCTAGTTCTATCCTTTAGCAGTGCCACTTGTCCAGCAACGTGGAGCAATGCTGATTAAAAGCTATACATCATTCATATTAGTGTTATTATCACAGCAAAAGTGAGCTGTGAACTGATCAGCTGTACTCTGAGTAATAATGTGTGAACGTAATGATGTTTTGAGACACAAAGGGTCAGTTTTTACAGATAGATTAAAGAAAATACATTTATGATCAGTAGGTCCTCACAACGGATGTGATCAACATCTAGTCCCAGAGAAAACACAAGGTCTAAGGTATGACCACCCACGTGAGTAGGCAATGTCACAATGCTCTCTCTTTTTGTGTTCATTTTATATATATTTAAGTCAGCAAGTGCAAAAGACCTAGGTTTCTAGAAGAAGTGATGAAAGACAACCATTGCGCACACAGGCAAATCAAATTAAGAGGGTTACAATAAAATGAGCTTGTTATACACCGAAAAATCTTTGTGCTATTAAATGATCAGTTCTGCAATGTAACTAAGTACATTTACTACAGTGATCATTTGTTCTACACTTACTTTTTACACAAATACATTTGTATATCATATGTACTACTTATTTACTTAATACTTTCCAAAATGTGCTCTATATTGACAAATTACAACATAATGACTCTTATTATCATTATTTATTTACATAAACACACAATATCATATAATTACACAACACATTTATAAGAGACATTCTGCACAATGAGTACTTACTAACCCTATTATAGAACGTTTTAGTTTTATACCTGTTGACAAAGACATGTGGAGTAAAAG
Source organism: Notothenia coriiceps (assembly GCF_000735185.1). Taxonomy (NCBI): domain Eukaryota; kingdom Metazoa; phylum Chordata; class Actinopteri; order Perciformes; family Nototheniidae; genus Notothenia; species Notothenia coriiceps. Next base: position 24,796 of record NW_011342982.1, on the reverse strand, counting down.
ATGATGTAGTCAGGATGGGAAAAAAAAGGTAACTGAATTATATAACAGTTACATACAAATAAGTAATATTTCGATTACTGTTACATTGCTAAAAATTGCCCATTACTAGCAAGAAAACAATGTTAATAAAAACTCAAATGAGCATTGTGTTCTTCCTTTGGCTTGTGTGAAACTAATTGTTGTAAAAAGATCAGATTTTATTTCTTTTGTAAACTGTACTGTTCTGTAAGTTAATACTTTAAGTGTGAATCTTTACGCCTACTGCCTGAATCTGCTTTATGGTTTTCACTTTCTTTGGTTCATTTTTTCTTTTTAATTCAGTTGGTGAACCTATATGTTCATAAAATAGTGTGAGCTTAACTGTGTGTATTAAACTAAAACGGAGCAATTTCTGTCAGCTCAGATTTGATTCCTGCTTTTTTAAACTTTAGGATGTGCTCATGTGTTGCAGTGTTGGGGTGTAGGCTACTACCTGAATATGCTAAATGAAAGGCGTTTTCCTATGAATCAAGTCTCTGAGCAGAGGACACTTTTTTATTATAAATATCTTTCTGAGGGGACATTGTTCTGTTGTCTTACAAAATAGACTTAAGATAAAACATCTGGGGCCGTATTCACAAAGGATTTTAGGGCTAAAAGTAGCTCCTAACTGGCGAATTTAGGAGAAACTCCTAAACATAATGGGCGTGTCAGTCTTAAATTTAGGACTCCTAATTTTATTCACTAAGAGCAATTCACAAAGTATTTTAGGCCTAAAAGTAGCACCTAAGTCTGGGAGAGCTTAAAAGTCCTCGAGAGGACTCCTAACTCAGTAAGACCTATTCACAAAGAATCTGAAAATGGCTGAGAGACGAAATGTTTTGGAGACAATGGAAGACTGTGAATTGATCAAGAGATATAGGCTAAATCGTGAGGGTATCAAACTTGTTGTGGAATTAGTGCGGGATGCAATAACATCCCCGACTAACAGGAATAACCCGATTAGTCCGGAAATAAAATGTTTGGCAACACTACGATATTTAGCAACAGGGAAAATGCAACTTTGCAATGCCGACGATTTAGGAATATCGCAACCATCAGTCAGCTGTGCCATAAACCAAACCATCAACGCGCTCTCTAGACCACATATCATCCAACAGTTTATCCGGTTTCCTTTGGACAATCAACAACTACACAGGATCAAAGCCAACTTCATGGCAATGCAG